>NW_016107943.1:192902-206838 GCF_001604975.1 Cebus imitator
TTGCACTCTGCTGCCTAAGCTGGAGTGCAATGGTATGGTCATAGCTCACCGCAGCTTGGAACTCCTGAGCTCAAGAAATCCTTCCACTGCAAACTCTCAAGTAGTGGGGACTACAGGTACATGTTACCATGTTTAGCTAATTTTTTTCTTTTTTTGGTACAAATGGGATCTCACTATGCTGCCCAGGCTGGTCTCAAACTCCTGGCCTCTAGTGATCCTCCCATCTCGGTTCATAAAGATAACTTGTTTCTAAAATGAAGGAAAGGTGTTTGTTTTACCTTGATCCATAAAAAAGCAATAGATTTATTTTCTCAATCTAAAACGATTTAGGAAGCTTAGTAAAGACTGCTTAAGAAGTAGATACCAAGTTTTAATTATCAAGTTGTTAGTATCACTGCAATAAACAGGCAAAACATCCACACACACACACACACACACACACACAAACTTTTCTCACCTGTGCCATCAATCTTTTGTTTAAAAATCATGTGTTTTGACATATCTGAAAAAAAGATAGTGCTTTCCTTGGCATCAAAATCAATCCCAACAAAGAAAGAAGGATTCCCTGAAACTGGAACCATGACATCTTCCTGGGTAGACAAGGTGAACGGGATCCCACGAACAGCAAGTTGGGATGAAAAGATGAGGAAATTCTGAATAGCTGCAGGAAAAGGAACACAGCACAGTCAGCCAGGGCATGGTTCTTGCCCCTCCTCCCAAATTCCAGATAAATGCATCCATAGAGCAAACATTAAATCATAAAATATAACTCTGAAATAAATATAAATTTGTGGAAAACACAGAAATAAGAGAAGGGGGAAAAAAAGGTAACCAACTATGAGGGTGATACAAGTATTAAATTTTCCTTCTTCCCTAAAAAGTATCCTTAAAATTTATTCATATGAAAAATGATATCCATATGCTTAATTTATAAAATAGTATTAGCTGAACTCTATAGTAATTCCATAACAATCCTCAAGTTGGATTAACTTTTGCATAGAGATCTATGCCAAGAACCTCACTGTAGACACCAAGATAATTAACAGTAACCAGAAATATAAAGAAATAAAGGAGTAAAAGAAGGGAAGGAAGGAGAGGGATAAAGGACACAGGTAAGAAGAAGTGCTGTTTAAAATCAAAGATTGTGACAGTATGTCAGGAAATCAAGAAGATGAAGGAGGTGTGCCCAAGACACAGATAAAAATTGCAGGAATGGAATTTAAAAGCAAAATTATTAGGCAACCCACTAATGATAAAATAGCTATAAATACACGGGTTAATGAGGATGATTTTTCTGAATCTAGGACTAGCTAAGAAGTTAACACATTTGTCTGAGTTAGAATAAGGGAACTTATATACTGCGCTAGAAACAGCAGCATCTGGAGATCAAGAATTTGTCACAGGCACAGAAAGGAGAGTTGTAGGAGTGAAAATAAGAAAAACAAATATTGTAGGAGTGCATCTCATCATCAGCTGGGGCCCAGGCAATGGCTTAAGTATGAATAGATGTGTAGGAAACCAGAGAGGACGATATTCTTACCTTCAAAGTAAGAATAAAATCAGGTATATGAAGGCAGATACAAGAAAGTTTAAACTGAAAGGTGAAACCATACGTGAGGAACTGAGTCACTCCAATGTTCAGGAGTTTACTTTGGAATACAGAAAAAAATTAAAAAAAATAAAAAAAAAAAAAAGAAAGAAAAAGCAGATTAGATTCAGATGTGATTACCTGATTGAAAGGGGCATAAGTGTTGGTCTAGGAGGAGTCAAAGTGGGGAGAAGTGCAGTACTTCCCACCAAAGTTAAGGCTAACATCTAAAGTAGAAAAGGTATACATAGAGCTCAAAGTCAATAGGATCTGTCATCAGATAGGATTAAAATAAAAAAAAAAGAAAAGAGCTCAAAGTTTAATCAAATAGAATTTCAAGATCATAGTTAACAGGAGAAAAATGCTTCAAGAAACAAAGGGGAAAGGGCCCAGCACTTTGGGAGGTCGAGGTGGGCAGATCACGAGGTCAAGAGATTGAGACTATCTTGGCCAATATGGTGAAACCCCATCTCTACTAAAAATACAAAAAAAATTAGCTGGGCCTGGTGGTACGCACGTCTGTAGTCCCAGCTACCCAGGAGGCTGAGGCAGGAGAATTGCTTGAACCTGGGAGGCGGAGGTTGCAGTGAACCGAGATCACACCACTGCACTCCAGCCTGGCACCTGGCGACAGAGCAAGACTTTGCCTCAAAAAAAAAGGGAACCCAAGAAAACCCTAGATGTGGGATTAAAGTCAAATCCCAAAAGACAGAAAATTACATTTTCAAATATAGCTCTGTACAGTAGAAGTGGTGCCTACCAAGGAAGATACCCTGTGGGCTACGGAAAGCTTATTTGCAGTGAAGAAGTTAGAAAGGGAGCTGGCCCAGTTCATGAGCAGCAGTTAGTCTAGTTAGAGGCTTGGACACACATACACCTGTGCCACCTGCCAACAACGTCCAAAACAGATTTCTTACCAATGCAGTGGCGCTCATCTGTATCCAGTTGGAAGCCGAATGTGCATTTGCAACGGAAACCCAAACCATCATTATCTGTTCTGTGGCTGAGGACACAGACCTGCTCACAGCCTCCATTGTTATCTTTACATGGATTGGTAGCTGGAGGGAAAAATGTACAGGGATAAATTGCAATTAGAAATGTGTAATTATCTAAGACATGAATCTACTTCTAACCCTTTTCACCTATAGTTGAAATAGAGTAATGAATTAGCAATGCTTTGAAAACATCACTGACTGGTTATTACTAAATACATCTGCATCTGGCTATAGTAACCCTCCCAATTTTACTGCTGCTCCCCCATGCATTCTCCAACTGATGGTGGCAAAAGAAAGGAAGGAAGGGAAGAAGAGAAAGAAAGAAAGAAAGACAAAGAGAGGAAGGAGGGAAGGGAGGGAGGGAGGGAGGGAGGGAGGGAGGAAGGAAGGAAGGAAGGAAGGAAGGAAGGAAGGAAGGAAGGAAGGAAGGAAGGAAGGAGAAAGGACTCCTACAACTGTCCCCCAAAAAATTATGTCAGAGTATGTCTGCTATCCTCCATGATTAGAAATAACTGTCAAAAATACCCCACACTTCACCACTTTTTTGCCATTCATAGGATATAATAAATATTACTCACTGGATGCTTACTTTGTAAGTAAACCAACTTAATAACCAATAGCTCTAAGAGGTATTAGTCCTCCAATTTTACAGAGGAGGAAACCAAGAATCTAACAGTTAAACAACTTGCCCAACATTATTCAGCAGCTAAACAGCTTACCTAGGATTCAAAGCCAGATCTGATTCCAAAACCCTAAATGTCTGCAACACAAACCAGTTTATACTTCCAAAAGCCACTCTTAAAGTAGTGACCTTAAGAAGGTCACACTGTACGGTACAAAGACTGCCACAGCTAGAAATTTTATATCTGCTTTTAAGATTGTCTTCTTAGCCTTTGAATTATCCTTTAAAATATTCTCTTTATCTTCTTAGATGGATTGATTTGGGGACACAATAGGCAGATGTCATTCTCAGCCAAATAATACAAATACTCATTTGAGCGAACACATTGATCATCGATCTAATGGATCTAATGTGAGGGCAAGTCTAAGTTTAATAGTTGTGAATTGAGTGTAAAAACTATTCCAAATAGCTATTTCCAAAAATGTTTTCAGATAAAATATATATTTTCAGATAGGTATATATTTTCCCAGGATGATGACATTGAAGGATATTCATCTAAATATGTCAGTTCTAGTGGTTGGGATTTTGTTGAATTAACCAAATTACTTTATAGTCTTTTCATCCTAAATAGTTCCATCACTTAACATGCAAGTTTGTTTTGTTTTGTTTTGTTTTAAAGACAGGGTTTCACCATGATGGCCAGGCTGGTCTTGAACTCCTGACCTCAGGTGATCCACCCACCTTGGCCTCCCAAAGTGCTAGGATTACAGGCATGAGCCACAGCGCCCAGCCAACATGAAAGTTTTAAAGCAAATCTGTTTTCTCTAAATTACTGTTCACCAATATTAAGCTTTCTATCAACATAGTAGAGTTTATATTTCTTTTTCTTTGATCCACAAGCAAATATAGAAAAGAGCCATACACAGTTCAGATAGATGCATCAAAGCTCAAGCTATAACCTGGAAACATAAACAAAGCTTGTGATAGGCCAGGTGCAGTGGCTTATGCCTGTAATCCCAGCACTTTGGAAGCTGAAGCAGGAGGACTGCTTGAAGCCAGGAGTTCCAGAACAGCCTAGCCAACGTAGTGAAAACCCAGTCTCAGAAAAAAAAGAAAAAATGTCTGGTAAAATAACAGAAGATTAAACAGTGTCTGAATCAAAATTTTTTTAAAAAATAAGTGACCAGCCAGAGAGATGCCAAACCCAGTTGGCCTAAGACAGATTAATCAGAAGCAAAGAACAGGTGCCATACATATGCAACAGAGAAGAAGAAAGAAATGGTTCTGACACGACCTAAAATGAACACTTAGACATGTCATTTTTTTCTATGGGACATGTTGCTTAACTGTAATATTAGAAGTTTGAAATAGAAGATGTTTTTCCTAGTAGAATGAGGATAGGTATTTTGGTTTGGTTTGTGAGCTGCTATACCCTCAAGCATCTTTACAAGTGCCAATAAACATCTGTAAAATAAATCTCTAAATTCCCTCTAGATCCGTCATTTAACTCCGAAATACATCACCTTCTCCAGAATGTTCCTAATCTGCAGAACCAGTTTCAGAGAGTTTAACACTCTGGGTAACCCTTCATATACTTGAGAATGCCACCCAAATCACATGAGGCCCCTCATTATTAACCTCTAAAGCTTTGAGAAAACCTTTCCATCAAGTCTGGTACCAAGCATGGCTACCACTTTTCTGAGGCTTACCATAGGGCTGCCTGAGAGGATGGTAAACAGTCACTCCATAGGGCCTCAGAGAAGTCTGGTAGTACACTTGTGGGTTGGTCTCTGTGAACTTGTTTGCCTTCAGCACAGCCATCTTTGTCCAATCAGTAAAGAACACCTGACCTTCAAATAAGCTTACTCCAAAAGGATGAGGAATGAGGGAGCCTCCATGAACTACAGTCTTTCTGTTATAAAAGATAGATATATATGAATTTATTAGTTTTGCTTTATTATAATTAAAGCTGTAGTTAGTTCACTTAAATACCTGAAAAGCTAAATAATTTCTTTTCACAAATATGGAATAAACAGAAAAGATATATTTCATATGTATATTTATTTTAGATGTCTCTTGAAAAAGACCCTTGAGATATAGGTGCTGGGGAGGAAGGCAGCAAACCACATTGCCACGTAGGTACCTATGCAACAATCTTGCATGTGCTTCAGATGTACCCCAAAACCTAAAACGCAATAACGTATATATAAAAAATTAAAAATTAAAAAATTTTAAAAATTTAAAAAATAAATAAATAAAAATGCCCTTGAGACTTACATGCCAGTCCCAGTCAATCCTTTAGCTTGTCCTAGGGTTTTTTTTTTAGAATTTACTGTTTTCCCATTTGCTCTTCATTCCTTTTAGGTTGCCCCACATCTAAAAGACTAAGATGTGAAATAGCACTTTGAACACCATAGGTGAAAGACTATACCAGGACTTTGAAAGTCTGGGAGAAGATGGCTACACCAATTATTTTCCACCACACCACTGACCATTTCCTAGCGATTAGGGAGCAGAGCAGTGAGTGGCAGAGCTCAAGCCACAGCAAACACCCAGGTCTGTTCCTGACGTCACTATAAGGAGAGCAAGAAACAATGCCACTACCAATCTTATGCATCTGCTTGATGAAAATGTCAACTGATCATACTTGTAATGGAGACCCAAAGCCATTTAACTGGGATAAGAAAACAGAAGTAAAATTTCCACTAAGCAAAGAGTGTAAATCAACAATGCTCCCCATGACTACGTTTCCATAAACAATGATTCCGTTAGACACATGAAAAGGGTGAGGTGGAGGATGGTTGATATGGGAAAACTCGTATTTTCTTTATTTGGGCATAATACAAAGACCTCAAAGAAAAATCTTACCATCCCCTGAAAACTAAAAAGCACAATAGAGCTCTAAGAAAAGATTTGAAGATATTAAAGCTGGGAAACATACCAAAGAGGAGTAAACAAAGAAAAGTAAGGTGACAGGTTAGTGCACACTTTGAAACATTCCATAATGACATGGTACATTAAGATCAGAGAACAGTTTCTTTTTCAATTAGCAAATTCCAGAACCCTGAATGCCACCTGCTGGCAAAGTGAGAGACTTTAAGATTTCAGCTCTACTCGTGAGCTTTAGTATTTCTTTGATGTTTCCTCACAGTCAGCAAACCACTCAAATCTTTCCAAATCTTCATTGATTTTTATCTTTTATGCTTCACTTTTTTTTACTTTAGTAAAAAAAAAAAAAAATTGAGACTATATAATGTAATGCTAAAACATCGCAAAGAGAAAAAAAAATAGGCAATTTCACAATTGTTTCACGTGGCTTACTGGGTTAGCTAATTTTTTCCTAAAATTTATTCATATTCTCCATATGGAAACTAGCCTCAGTGATACGAAGTCACCACATTAATACCCAATCACTTCATTTAACCAAGCAGTTCTAAGGATATACAATCCAGTGGCAGACTGTGATATCTTCCTTACAAAATGGAAATACAAGAGGAAACAAAACTATCATATTGCTTTCATTGAGAAAACAATAAAATCAGGTCATTGGGAAAAATTAAAATAACCCACCCATTTGCTGAATCCACAAAGAATAATTTTTGGGTCAAAATTTGAAGAACATGTTTTACTCAATTTTTGAAAATACCAAAAGGAGAAGTTCTAAAGTAGTTTCTTACATTAAATTATCGTTAACTCCACTCAGAGTAAAAAGATGAAAAAAAGAAAAAAAAAGTGTCATATTCAGCCAGGTGCAGTGGCTCACGTCTATAATCCCAACACTTTGAGAGGTCGAGGTGGGTGGATTACTTGAGGTCAGGAGTTTGAGACCAGCCTGGGTAACCTGGTGAAATCTCATCTCTACTAAAAATACAAAAATTATCCAGGCATGGTGGTGTATGCTTGTAATCCTAGCTACTAGGGGGCTAAGGCAGGAGAATCACTTGAACTTGGGAGGCAGAGGTTGCAGTGACCCAAGATCACATCACTGCACTCCAGCTTGGACAACAGAGTGAGACTCCATTTCAAAAAAAAAAAAAAAAAATGCCATATTCTACATTCAAATATTGCCATTTAAGTATCTTTGTATACCAAGAAAAAATACAATAAAGAGAATTTCTCCTTGAAATTTGAAATATATAAGAGCAGAGTAAAATCCAATTAACATCAAATACCTAATGAAACATGCATTTATTGGGGGAAGGTTGGAAAATTAAAAGGGAAAGTGGTCTTGAGAAATAAAGCACAAATGAACACAGGGGTGAATGAAAATAACGTGCATCATCTGGGACTGAGGGAGGAGTTGGTGAAGAGAAATCAAAGAACAAATGCTGGAGGTTTACCTCTTGTGTTACGGGACACAAGAAAAGTTAACAAAACAGAGCAAGTCACTTCATGCAAAAAATGTCAGTACAAAGATCATTAAATCTATCATGTCAACCAACAAAGCAGTATTTTAATTCTGGTCCTTTGATATTCCTCTCCAGCCATTTTATACACTTTCCCTTAAACTTACAAAGCCTTAAAAAATACTTCTTACCGGGAGGCCAAGGCAGGTGGGTCACCTGAGGTCAGGAGTTTGAGATCAGCCTGGCCAACATGGTGAAACCCCACCTGTACTACAAATACAAAATATAGCTGGTCATGGTGGCAGGTGCCTGTAATCCCAGCTACTCAGGAGGCTGAGGCACAGGAATCGCTTGAACCTGGGAGGTGGAGGTTGCAGTGAGCTGAGATCACGCCACTGCATTCCAGCCTGGGCAACAGAGACTTTGTCTCAAAAAAAGAAAATACTTCTTACCTTTGAATTCCATCATAGGTTACAGTTTCAATGTAATCAAACCGAGAGTCAACCCAGTAAACACGCTTCGATATCAAATCCAGAGTTATCCCAGCAGGCCATCCCAGCTTCGTTTTCACCAAGTCCTTACGGTTGCTGCCATCCATGAATGCCCTTTCCAGCTTAGGTTCCCCAGAAAGGCTCGCCCAATCTGAGAAAAATAAATAACTACAAAAGAAAAACAGAAGATGAAGGAATCTGGTATTTTACAAGTTTACTCATGAATTTTTTTTTTAATAGTGTGTTTGGATCGATGGAAATTTTATCCCACTGATTAGAGAACCACAGGTGTATAACACAACAGGGAAATTAAGTATTTTTAAAAACAGAGACTGTGGGATCAACAGGAGCATCAACAGTTCCAAATAGCAACTATTACGATGCACTAACATGGCGGCCTAAAAGTTCATAGTCAGCCAGTCAGGCGCAGTGGTTCATGCCTGTGGTCCCAGCACCTTGGGAGGCTAAGGCACAAGGATCCCTTGAGGCCCATAGTTCAAGACCAGCCTGGGCAACACAGCAAGACCCCGTCTCTACAAAAATTTAAAACTTAGCTGGGCATGATGGCACCTGCCCATAGCTTCAGCTACTCAGAAAGCTGAGGTGGGAGGATTGCTTGAGCCCAGGAGTTCAAGGCTGGAGTAAACAGGTGATTGTGTCACTGCACTCCATCCTGGGCAACAGAGCGAGAACCTGTCTCAAAAAAAAAAAATCATATCCACCTTCTGAAGTTTCTCCTCTGTTCCCTTTATCTGTCCTTTGCTTCTTTTTTACACCCAGGAAAGCTTATAAATATCTTTTAAAATAAGCTATTAAAATAAGTCATTTTACTCCTCAATTTTCCTTTCTGAGGCACAGCCTGAGAACATTTCCATCATTTTCAAGGAAAGACAGCTGATATAATGAAGTAAAACTGAATAATCATCATTCACCAAGACTAAAATAACCTAAAGCTTATCCAAGGGTCCTAAGACCCAATTGTGAAATTCTAGGAGAAAGCTAAGTCTCCTATAACACTTCTCAGATGTGGAGATCAGGAAATCTGAATTTAAACATGAAGAAAAGCATTATCGGGTTGCTGGGTTGATTCAGACTGAACAACTTGTAATGAGATATTAGCATTGGTATCTCAATCCCAGCCTGTATCAAGAAAGTTCTGAAAGAAATACTTCCAACCTCCTTTCCCATCTTTAAAAATATTTACAGCTAATTCATGTTAAAATAATCATCTTAATAATAATAAAACATAAGTAATGTTCAGTTGCAATAATATTGTTAGATTGAATTAGAACACAGAATCCAATCTCTTAGCTAGAAAAATGTGGCAAACATTAAGATTTGTACCCTCAAAACAGCAAGTATTTTTAGTACACCAGTAGGTATGTTTGGATGACATGTCCTTAAATGGGATTATATTTAGTAAACTCTCCTAAAGCGTCTATGAATAAGGGCACAAAATAGACATAGGTTCTAGAGTACAGAGCCTAAAAGAAATCAGAACGAGCTTTCAATTAATCCAATGGCTATTCAATGTATAGGGGGAGAGATAAAATTCTAAAAATACAGGAATCAATATGTTTTCACATTGCTTACCCAACAGTTGGGTCCACAGCAATTCCTCTAGGATGCCCCAAGTTTTCAGTTATAAGAGTAACCCTGTAGCTTCCATCCAAATTTACCATATCTATGCGGTTGACCTTGGTTTCCACCAGATAGAGTTTATTATTAACCCAGTCCACAGCCAGGTTCTCTGGAGTTTCAACAGAAATATTGAGAACCTCTTGTATATTTAAATCATTAATGTGAACTGAAAAAACCTAAAAGAAAAATCAAAATTATTATATTTCTTCACCATAACTAACCACATGTTTTGTTTTGATTTTTTTAGCTATAATCAAATTAGAGTTGCTAAAAATCCAAATTCCCAATTTTTAGAAATTTCACGCATTATTTCAAAAAATGAGAATTGTATTGATGGTACAATAAAATGTAAAAGGAATAAATAAATAAAATTCCATAACTCTTTAGGAGTTTCTGAAATTTATGTTTCAAAAATCTCTATTGCTTTACTCCTAGTTGAGATGAAACCCATCACACTTTCCAAATAAGACAGTGTAACAAAATTTTGGCCATTAAACAAAATACTGTCAATATTTGTTACTAAATCCCCAATTACAGCTCAATTTAGAAAATGCAGGTAAAAATCTGATTTTTATCATCCAGAAAAGAAGTGTGCTTTTTACATTTTAAATGATCAAATATCAAAAATTACTATCAAATATCTATCCCGTTTTGAAAGAATGTCTACTATTTCTTTTAATTAGGCTTTTGGACTCCACTTCGAATACAATTAAAAGTTGCTCAAGGCTAATCCATATAATAGACTGCTTTGTTTAATAGGTCACATGTAATAGTATAGCATGGAAAAGGTGCTGATTAACATAAAATATCTCAAGGGCCTTTTTTGTTAGAAAACAAAGGAACTTTCCCCTCTACTCCCCCCACAAGTGAAGCTATCAACAATTTGTGCCAGGGTTCCATTCAGCTCCTGGAATTTCTATATACCTTATTTTGCACGGTGTCTGTCCAAAAAACTCTTTGCAAGTGATAGTGGAAAGCCACACCCACAGCCACTCCACGATTCTGAGACTCCACTAAGATCCGGAAGTTCCTTCCATGAATATCACCAATTAATAAATCCCGACCATTGGAGAAGATAACGGAGGCCTCGCCAACTAAATGTGAAAAAGGAAGGCATCACCACTCCTTCAGGTGAGCAAGGATGGGGAAGCAGCTTACAACTGATATGCTTTTTGCTTTTTTAAATGCTATCCTTTACGTTATCTTACCTGATTTTGACATAAAACTCTGAGGCAGACAGATAGCTATCATTCTATCCATTTTACAGAAGGGCAAATTGAGGCACAAAAAGGCTTAATGAAGTGCCCAAAATCTGAGCAAATTAGGAAGAATTTGGTAAGAATTCAAGTATCCTGGATGCTAGTCCAATGCACTTTAAATGACATTGAGGAGAGCATTTCTCAGCTATTTTCAAGACTCCTTGATGATATGGGCACCTTATCCCATGTGCAACTCTAGATTGTGTTAAACATGGAAGACATTTTAAAGATTACCAGAAAATCACTCTGAAAAACATGGTAATGGTGGTTCCAAATCTGTTCTGTCTGTATACTCACAATTATGCAAAATGATATACAAACAAGGTATTAATTGCAGCCTTATTGGCAATAGCAAAAGATAAAGAATGATATAACAGTTCATCAGTAGAGGGCTAAATAAACTATGAACATCAAAAAAAGGAATATTATAAAAAAAAAAAAAAATGAAGGCTGGGCGCAGTGGCTCACACCTGTAATCCCAGCAGTTTAGGAGCCTAAGGCAGGTAGATCACGTGAGGTCAGGAGTTCAAGATCAGCCTGGCCATCATGAAGAAACTCTGTCTCTACAAAAAATACAAAAATTAGCTGGCATGGTAGTAGGCACCTATAAATCCAGCTACTCCGGAGGCTGAGGCAGAGAACTGCTTGAACCTGAGAGGCAGAGGTTGCAGTGAACCAAGATCGTGCCACTGCACTCCAGCCTGGGGGACGGACACAGACTCCATCTCAAATAAATTAATTAATTAAATAACTAAGAAATAACTTTATGTGCTGATATGGAAAGCTCTGGAAAATATCTTAAGTACAGTCATAAGATGCAGAGCTGCGCATATAGTTTACTACCATATCTACAGTATAGTTTAGTGTATCTATAGTTAAATATCTATATTTGTATATTCTTGTTTATTCATTTAAAAATCTCTAGAACTGAAATAAAGAAACAGTAATTATGCACGGGAAACAGGAAGTGAAAACCATGCAGAAGGGAATAGGTATGGAGAAAGACATTATACTATATATCTTCTTATAATTTAAAATTTGTGAACATATAAATGTTACCTGTGCAAAAATAAACAAACTGAATTGTTAAAAATCAGCTGAACCTAAAAGTTATTACACAGTAAATCAGGTATTTTTATGCAAAAACAAGCAGAAAATGGGCCATTCATCAATCATAGGAGCAGCTAAGTTTCAGAAGACACCAAAGACACTTCAGAAGCAAGTGTGAAATTAACTATTAGAAAATAGGAGTTTATATTGATACCTCCTTCCTGAGAAATCTACAGCGACAAAATGCTTTGGAGTGCTCATCTGTTTTTTGCAGATTTTCCCCATGACTTTTCTCTACTACTCACTACTATTCTCTACTTTTCATACTCTTACATTGATTCCAACAAACTACCCAGAATTAGGGCATTTAAAAAGTTTTTAATCTAAATTTAGCATGCCCATTTGGAAACACCCCTCAATTTTCCAAGAACACTGAGAAAGTTATTTCTGTAGATAGTCGTCACTACTTTTGTGGTATGTAATTAATTAAAAGTTAAATATCCACGCCAGACAAATGTAGGCATAGCATTTATTCCACAATTAAAGGTAGTTGGCATCATAGCCTAGGTCAAAGTAAACAAGCAATCAATTAAAAAATAATAATGTCACCATTAATCAACAAATTGGTCCTTAATAATCAAAGTAAGAATTAATGTTGACCAATTCTTCTATGCAGCAGGAGCCATCCCTGATTTGTGATGATAAAACCCTGCCAAGCCCATAAATGCAGATAATCCTGTTGTCATCAGAAGGAAGGAAAGAAGCTATTAGAATCTGTTTACTGTTCAGAGATACAAGTGTCCATAATTTACTCACAGGAATCATTAGCTTTGCAGTGCTGTCCATGCTCCAAGATATACCCTTCTTCACAGTGGCACAGGTGATGGCCAGGTCGGCTTTCACACCTCTGGTCACAAATTCCCCATATCTGGCAATCATCAAACTCTGCCATATGAAAAATACACATTTGTAGTAAAGGTTACCAGCATTTCTTGAGCACTCTCTGACAAAAATCCTAGATAAGATGGCCAAGAATGTGGTGTTGCTCATGTCTAAATAAACACCCTCTGAAGGTAGGCACAGGTTCTAAGAATGTATAATAGTCATCTTCATTTAAGGAAAAAGAGCATTTACATCATTTTAAAAACCTACATGAAGGATAACTTTATGGAAAATGCACAACACTTCTTGAATTCATAGCCCTGTGTCATTGTATTTCATTTATTAATGTTAGGTTATAAATATATAAATTTTAGTATAAATGTTTCCCTTTAAACCCTGCTTTCCAATATGGTGGCCACCAACTCCCTGTGACTCTCTAAATGTAACTTAAGATTGACTAAAATAAAATAAAATTAATAATTTGCTTTCCTAGTCACTTGCCACACTTCAAGTGTTCAATAGCCGCATATGACTAGTGGTTACCACATTAGAGAGTGAAGATACACATTTACATGATTGCAGAAAGTTCTAGTAAGACCTGCCTACAGACAGCCGCTCTAGAAGACACAAATCTATGACTGCAACAAAGTATTTGTAAGGTCTATTTACCTACCTGTCTTTCCACTGATGTCAAAAAATTACAACCAAAATTAAATTGAACTTATTTTCAAGACATCAAAAATTTCTTCTCCTATACTTATTTGTTAACTTATTATTCCCTCATTTAATAAGTGTTCATTGAAAGTCCCTTATACGATAGAGCTCTGTTCATTACCAGAGAAGTCCCAGTTCTACTGTGTAAAAACAGTTCCAATATAATTGACATAAACAGTATAATATGGAGGGGAGAATGCAACAAAATATTAAGAGTTTTTCTTGGCCGGGCGGTGGCTCACGCCTGTAATCCCAGCACTTTGGGAGGCCGAGGTGGGTGGGTCACGAGGTCAAGAGATCGAGACCATCCTGGTCAACACGGTGAAACCCCGTCTCTACTAAAACTAC
>NW_016107943.1:207568-212853 GCF_001604975.1 Cebus imitator
GGGTTTCCCCATGTTTGCCAGGCTGGACTTGAACTCCTGAACTCAAGTGATAAGCCGAACTTGACCTCCCAAAGTGATGGAATTACAGGCGTGAGCCACTGCACCCAGCCCCAAAAAAGTTCTTCTAATGATCCCATTTTCCCTGAAGATGAAAGATAACATGAGCCAGCATGTCTTTCTTTCCAAGGACTGTGACTAACCAAAGGATAAAACCCAATCCAATCTGGACATGACCAAGTGAAAGGCCATGTGAGGGTGTAAAATGCCCTTATTGATGAATCCCTTCTGTGCCTTCACCTCAGCCCTGAGAAAGCTCCACCTAAGGCTTTGCCTCCACAGGAAAAAAAAAGTATAGGACATTCTCCCTCAAACCTCCAGAATGTCATAACCTTGCTTTGAATGCAAAATCCATGAGGCTATGCCTATGGATCTGGAGTCACTCTGAGCAGAAGTTCTGATGTCAAACAGAAGGAAACCAAAGGTGGAGAAGTCATAACTAGGAATTCTCTACCACAATTGCCCTTCCTGTTACCTGCACTATAAGTAATTTAAAGATTCGAATGAGTGGGCCAGGCACAGTGGCTCAGGCCTGTAATCCCAGCACTTTGGGAGGGCGAGGTGGGAAAATTGCTTGAGTCGAGGGTTTGAGATGAGCCTGGGCAATATAGTGACACTTTATACCTACTAAAAAAATTTTTTAATTAGCCAGGCATAGAGGTGCGTGTCTGTGGTCCCAGCTACTCAGGAGATTGAGGTGGGAGGCTGCAGTGAGCCATGATCATACCACTGCGCTCCAGCCTGGGTGACAGTGAGATCTATCTCAAAAAACAGGCTTTGAATGAGTGCATAAAATTGCTGTCACTTTTGTGACAATATGATTGTATCCTTGGATCACTACAGAGAAATATGAAGGTTAATTAACATCCATCAGCAGCCAGAGGGAAGACAAGAAAATTAAAAGTAGAATTGAGGGTTTTCATGAGAGCAGAAAAGATAGTGGGAACCACACAAAACACTGAAACACTACTTTACAATCCCCCTCTCACTCCAATACCTTCATCTATTTTTCTTTTCTTTTTATTCTTTGTCTCCTCCCACCAACAAATACTGCTGTGAAAATAATTCAAAAACTCCTTTTCAGCTGAGACCCCCTCGGCCACCCTCTGATCCATCTGGCTGTGTGAAACCCCACCATGCTGAATGACCTCCTTGCCCTCACTCTGCACCACGATGTCATTCTGTCAACAAACAGCATGTCCTGTCAATCAGAAACAATGAGCCCAGTAAACTGCTTCAGCATGCCTCAGAGCTTCCACTGCCAGGTCAAGACTACCAGGGGCAGATGAATGGTAGAAAGACACAAGATTTTGTGTCAGGATTATTCAGTGTTATTCTTGATTACCACGCTGGCATTCACTGGGGAGCCACGTCTAAGATAATAAATGTTGCATAGGTTTCCAACACCTGAAGCCTCTGTAATGTGTCAGCCATGCAGAGGGTTATAGCCATACAGAGAGTATTTGTTGAAATGAAATGCTTGAGAGAGCAAACCAAAGCAACAATTCCCCAAAAAATTCAGCTCAGCTAAAACAAGTGTAACTGGTTTCCTAATGTCATGTATGTAAAGAGTTCTCTACAAAGAAAGAAAAATACAGTCTTCTTTGAAACCAATGTGAAAAAAAATGTTAACTCAGCTTCAAAACTCAGAAGCAAATGACACATTCTTGAAGGACAGTGAAGGTCACAGAAAAGGTCTCTGCAGGTGGCAGGGGGCCTCATATTCACAAAGGCCCTCAAATGTAGACTTTTGAGATTATCTCCAAATGAGGTTGTCTGTACTAAAGTCCCAGAAACATGCTACCGGGAATAAAAGAAGATATCTGTTGTGGAACTTAAAATGAGTGCCCCAGAATTAGAACACACTACTTCCAATGTGCAATTAACTGAGTATGTTCTCTAATCCTGAAATGATCTTGTGCACAGCATAATACTGCAATAATCTGCCTTACATTCACTAGTAGGTTAAATGCAAAATTTTATAAAACAAGAACCTTGTTAGGACAGTCTTTCACTTTGTAAGGGGCTATAGAAAATTGAAGTGGTCTGAATCTCTGACATTTAGGAAACCTTAGACATTTGAAAATACAACCCAAGGCTCACCGTAGACTTACATGTTGGAAAACAGAGAATGTGCTATCTGGGCTCTAGGGTGGAACAAAAAACTGAGAACAGCTTGCGAGGCATCACAAGACTGAACTAGGGACTCCAAAAGAACAAATCACTTTTCCTGAAAGGACTTCATGGCCTATCAAGTTTCAACTGTAAGACAGCTCAGCCTCAACTCCTCTTTGGGAGTTGTTAAAGGAAAAGGAGAGGAAAGCTGATGTAATACTGAGAATGTGGCTTCTGGTATTTCTATTGGAACTTCTTGTCTAGTAAGAGAAAAGGAAAATGCCGGCCGGGCGCGGTGGCTCAAGCCTGTAATCCCAGCACTTTGGGAGGCCGAGGCGGGTGGATCACGAGGTCAAGAGATCGAGACCATCCTGGTCAACATGGTGAAACCCCGTCTCTACTAAAAATACAAAAAATTAGCTGGGCATGGTGGTGCGTGCCTGTAATCCCAGCTACTCAGGAGGCTGAGGCAGGAGAATTGCCTGAACCCAGGAGGCGGAGGTTGCGGTGAGCCGAGATCGCGCCATTGCACAAAAAAAGAGAAAAAAAGAAAAAAACCCCGTCTCAAAAAAAAAAAAAAAAAGAAGGAAAATGCCTAGAGAACTAAAAGGCTGGGAATGGGATTGGCAGCTGGGTAGCAGTGAAGGGAGGCAGAGGAGCCTGGCATTTGCCAAAGACACAGGAGCAGCTTCACACCCACAGATGAGCCCCACTCTGAGAAGAAGTGAGGCTGCCCTTCTGCCCAGGGGTGCTTGAAACGCAGGCAGGGCTCCCAGACTCAGGCCACCACCTAACCAATAAGGGCATTCGTGTGAAAGTACCTGTAAATTACTTGAATGTATCCTCAATATAATGATAATGATAACAATAAAACAGAAAAAGTATCCTGCAATCTTATTTAAGGACATTTGCAGATCATAACATTTTATTTATAAAATGTTTTGAAATGATTAGAAATTTGGGGGCCTTCTTAAATTATTCAGAATTCACTTAAGTCACTTGATCTTAAAGTACTTTGTTGAATAAAGTTAGTTAAGAGGAGCAATTAGATGGGCAACTTTGGGATGTGGTCCTGAGATTAAAAACCTACAATTACCCACCGTGAACACAAGGAAAAGCTCAACTGGATTGTTTTACTGGATACAAAAATCCAGTTTTTCTTGGCATATGATAAGTAAGTGAGCCCAACGATTACCGTTTTCAATAATGCTGAGGAGCAGACTATCTCAGGAATTTCAAGTTTAATTTGCAAACCAGAGTTTATTTCTGGTATCAATACATTTTTCTGTTTGCTAGTACTTCTGCTGAAAAGAGAAAAAATAAAATAAAGAAAAAAGAAAGGTTTTTCTGGCAATGAGTAGTTATTAAGATCGGCCATATTTGACAAAGTACAATTATGTTGGAAGCCATGAGCTGAGTCTAAAGTTGGAATGACTTCATTAAGTTTATCCAAATTCGATATTTTTTACCAAATTATATTAATATTTTAGAAACTATTTCAGAAGAAACACTTTTCTAGAAGTATTTCTTATATATTTCATGTTTGTTTTTATCCCAAAAGCCCTAAAGAATACTTCACATTTCTAAGGAATATCGAAAGAATATAAATATCCTGGGAAAATTCTGAATCATTTTGGAGATATAGATGACTACCAGATTTTAGTGAATAGTTTCAATTGCCTTTCAGATACGTTTTCCTAACAGCAGTAAAAACAGTCTTCTTTAACCTCTGTGATCACTTCCTGCTAGTATATTTGTTGTTCAGGTATCAAAAATTAGATAGAAGGAAAAAGAGATCAGAGCACCAAAAACTCACAGTCCAAATTCTAAGGAAACAAAAACTGATGATAGTTGGCCTAACTCTCCCATCCTAAGACCCCATCCTAATCATGGTGAGCTGTAAATCTGGCATCAAAATCAAAAATCTCTCAATGGGAGAAATCATGTCTGAAGTCAGAGAGGAGAGATGTGAGGAAATAGCTGGTGTACTGGTGTCTAGTTTAATGCCAGCCACCAGCTGGAAGCATCATAATAAAGAATCCGCTCATATTGAATGATAGCCCTAAGAGTATGTCACAGTCAGTGGAAATAGTAGCCAGTCATAGCATGGGCACTGACCCGCAGTCACCTGAGCAGTGACCTGGTGATCCTCTGCTGTGTCAGGTAACAACTCTTTAGTTGTGGGATCCTGGGGACATTTGTGCATCTTGGAGAAGAGGCCAGGGTAGCAAGGTAGGGGTGCTTGATGGGCTTAAGCAGCAGCTATCTACCAACCTCATGGAAGTAGTTTAGTACTCAATAACCAATATTGCTGCACCAATCCTGATGCCAAATACTTGAAAAAACAGAAAAGGACTACCTCCCTCATCAGGTAGTGGATAGGTTCCAAGTAGCTAGTCAACTCGCTCATCACAGAACCACTCTTTTGCCTTGTATACCACACCAAAGCTTCTCAGAGTTAAAATTCCCTATTTGCCAGGTTTTCTGTGAGGTCCAGGTTGCTCTTTGTTATGACAGACCATGACGACCCTCCACAAGTGCAACCTCTTGATGTCAGAGATCAAAGGACCTCTCAGTGTACTGTAATGAAAGACAAGTAGTCCCCACCCCCCATCACTTACCAACACAGGTACGGCTGTCATTGTGGTTAATGGTATAACCTGGGGGACAAAAACACACTCCTCCATATGGTGTTTCATGGCACTGGTACTGGCAGTTCAAGGCAGAACACAGAGTCGTACCTAAACAAAGAAAAGAAATGAATGGCGCCCTCTAGACAAGACCGATTTACCTAACAGCTTCTTTTTTCATGAGTAACAGCTAAGTAAGCATGTAGGAGATGTACAGAAAAATCTGTCACCCTTCAAAGCTTACTGCAAAACTTCGCAATAAAAAGCTCAACTGAGACAGGAAGATTGCTTGAAGCCAGGAGATCAAGACCAGCCTGGGTAACATAGCTAGACCTCATCTCCACAGAAAGTTAAAAATAAAAACATTGGGCCGGGCGCGGTGGCTCACGCCTGTAATCCCAGCACTTTGGGAGGCCGAGGCGGGTGGATCACGAGGTCAAGAGATTGAGACCATCCTGGTCAACATGGTGAAACCCCGTCTCT
>NW_016107943.1:214188-233983 GCF_001604975.1 Cebus imitator
GTAATCAAACAATGCTATGCATAGCCAACTCAATTTTGCCATTGTAGATTAACTCAAAGTACTTAACCCAGGAACCAGAAGCTTTTTTTTTTTTTTCCCCAATACAGCCAGAGAAGGCCTTTTTCTATAAGCATAAGCCAGGTAATAAAATCTCCAGAACAACTTTAAGGTCAACAAAATTGCCATTGAAATAATCCTCCCTGTGTGTGTGTTGGGGATTGGGGGTAGGGGGTTGCTAAAAATTGTTAAGCTCCTCCCATCAAGCGATGGAGTCTATTTCTTCCATCCACTCTGGGTTTGGCCAAGTGTCTTGCTTTGAACAGCAAGACTTGAGTAAATTTGGCATATATAGAACCCTCAATGTACCGGAGCCCTAGGGTTTCTCTTTCAACCTGTGGATCAACAAGGCTAGGCCAGCCTAAGCTTTTCTTGCAACATCCTGACGTGTGAGTGAGCTGATACAGGCCAGAGGAACTACCTAGCCAACCCACAGAACTGTGAGAAATACGACACGTTTGTCAATTTAAGCCACTAAGTCTTAGGGTGCTTTGTTATACAAATGCCAACTGATATACACTGTATTTGAACGCCTGTTCTAGAAAACAGAAATATCTTTATCTGAAAGCTGCCCAGGTAAATTTCTATGCTTACCACAGTATTTCCCGGTAGTAGTACTATTTTCATCTTCTCTTCCTGGGCAATCTAAAACCCCATCACAAACTTTATAAATGGAGATGCACCGTCCTGACTCTGGGCAAGACCATTCTCTTGGAGAACATTTATCAACACCGTGAGGACTGCTTTCTGTGGGAGAGCGGGGGGAAGAGAGTTACAGGCCACAGGAGAGGTACAGCCAGCTCTTTTTTAATCAGTGGTTAAAAGAGGATGTAGAGCAAGTTGGACAACAGAAATCTATAAATGATCCACATTTTACAATTAGCTAGTCATTTCTAACTCTACCACAAGTCTTTTACTGAGATTCTAAGGAGAGGCATAATGGAATTACTCCACTTTTCCTGGAAGAGGCAGCTCCCAGCCAGATTATAAGAATACGAAGCAGATACAGGCCTCAATTATCAACAAACTAGATTCATAATCCCCTAGGAGAAGATGCAGTTATTTAAATCCTGAATTCTAGAACTAGGGCCGTCAAAGTAGCTCCAGAATTACTGAGTTTGTGGTTGGGCTTTTTTATTTGTTTTGCTTATTTAGTGAAATGTCAATAGTATAAGAAAAGCCATAAACCAAATGTAGAAAAACCACTTTCTGGAACATAAAAATATAAAACCACATTTTATGTTCCCAGAACAAGCATTTCCCATATCATACCTGGGATTGGAATGGTGCAGGTGACTTACTTTAGGGTGTGGGTGTTAGTAACTGCTAAATTGTTGCAGGTACTGCTGATGATATCAACAACATAAAAGGGTGAATATCACTGGAAATTTTCTTCTCACAGAATCTTTAAGCACTTCCCCAGATAGTAGCTTCTCCTACACTTACCAATCCCCAGCTCCACCCCACATGTTCCCAAGACGGCCTCTCTTTCACCTCTGAAAGTCAGTGACTCAGTTGGGAATCAGAATTCACAAAGCCAAAACAAAAAAAACAAGCTGAACTATTACCAGGGTTCAAAGCCATTTTTAAAGATTGTGAGGTATAAGAAAAATGACAGTTTTCACTATTTTCTCTCCTTCCTCAGCCTATTAGTTTTATATAGGTAAATCTATTTAAAACAGGCAGTCTTAAAGAGGAAATTCAGACTGGGATATAGAAGAGGGAGAGATCATCCTACTTATTTTGCCACAAAGATAGAAAGAAGAGGATTATAATTTCATCTATGTTTGAGTTCTGAGTCTTCTTAGGAAAAGTTAACAAAGTCACCTTCTTCTTTACCCCACACTAAGCCCCTAAACAACCCCTTCAACTCCAGCCAATCCTGAGGCTTGCTTGTCGCACAAAATTTCTAAAAAGGAAAGGAGAAAAACCAAGTGCTGGAAAACACTTTAAGGAAATGCTCTTCAGTAGGAATCTCTTCCCTCCTTACCACATCCATCTTCGTCTCCATTATCTTTACAGTCATCTTCTCCGTCACAAACCCAGTTTTGATAAATGCATCGGCCATTGGGGCAAGTGAACTGGTAACCACGGCAGGTCGGATAGTCTGGAACAAAGCAACAGCTGCACTCCAAAGACACCAATCACCTGGAGAAACTCAAAGTGCTCTCACCCCACTGCCTAAGCAGAACCCCTAGAAACTGAAACTCTGTCTCAGTTGAATCCCTGAAGTATCTTGACAAAAAAATTTAAAAGCAGGAAAAAGAGAGAGAGAGAAAGAAGATAACAGCAGATTTGGGTTCAGGAAATGAACTCAGGTGCTGGTTTCTGGTTTTCAAGATTAAAAACTAGGTCAGCCTGGGCAACGTGGGAAGACTTCGTCTCTACCAAAAATACAAAAATAAAAATAAATAGCCAAGCATGGTGGTACATGTCTGTAGTCCCACCTACTCTGGAGGCTGGGGTGGGTGATGGCATGAGCCTGGTGTGGGAGGCAGAGGTTGCAGTGAGCTGAGATCGCACAATTGCACTCCAGCCTGGGTGACAGAGTGAGACCCTGTCTCAAAAAAAAAAAAAAAATCATTAAAAACAAGATGGTTTGCAATACTTTGGCACAGAACAGAGAATGCAGACAAACATGCTGCAGACATGGCAATGTCCAACGTTCTCATACTTTACCACAAGCTCTGTAATTGCTAATCTAGGACCAAATGATTCTCAGTCATCCATTCCAGGATGTCACATTCACTTTAATTCTCTGTCACTTAAATAAGCCCGGGTTCCAGAAGGCAAGTCAAGCATGGCTCATAGAAAATTCGGGTGATATCAAAAATATTTAACAACACCCTAAGGCATGGATATCAACCAATCAAAAAAGGTGTGGAGGGAAATCATACATTTTAGTAAATAAATCACCACCAAAAGCTTCCAACTTAATGGAGTTAGTAAAACTCTCTCACGGAGTCTTCTAACTTTACTCATTCCAAAAAAAGTAAGTGGAGAGGAGGCAATAATAAGAGAGGCCATTTGCATTGCGGGCAACAGCATGGACATAAAAGCTAGGTCAGAGTGAAGAAGTGGAGGCAAGAAAACCACCTATACCACACTGAAACTTTCAGGCTGAGCACGCTGGCTCACACCTGTAATACCGGCACTTTGGGAGGCCAAGGTGGGCGGATCACTTGAGGTAAGGAGTTCCAAGACCAGCCTGGCCAACTTGGTGGAAACCACGTCTCTACTAAAAACACAAAATTAGCTGGACATGGTGTTGCATGCCTGTGATCCCAGCTACTAGGGAGACTGAAGCAGGAGAACTGCTTGAACTCCAGAGGTTGCAGTAAGCTGAGATTGCGCCACTGTACTGCACCCTGGGCAACAAAGCAAAACTCAATCTCCAAAAAAAAAAAAAAAAAAAAAAAAAAAAAAAAAAAAAAAAAAAAAAAAAAAAAAACAGGTAATGGGTCTGTCTTTGTATCTACATAGTAAAAAGGGCTAAGAACTTCCAAGTGACTGGAGCAAGAATAAGACCTAAAAATATTAACTGTGGCTAACTTCAAGAGATGGGATTTCAGGTAATCATCTTTTTTTCTTTTGGTTAATTTTTATTTTCCAACTTTTTACTATTGCTACACATCTCTGATTAATTTTTTAAGCTTTTTAAAATGGGCTCCCAAATGAAATAGAGGAAAAAAAAATACCATAGAGGTCACTGATTATTTAAACGTTATGTACAATTTTTGTCAGGAAACAAAAAATAACCTTGGGGCTGCAGTTACATGGGCACTTCCAGGCAACCACAAATTTAGTTAGAGTATATTATTGATGAAATCAGGGTTATAAGTGGTATTCCCTTACAGGACAGTCAGTTGCCCACAGAATTGATGGGTTGACTGTGGGAGGAATATTCAACAGTCATAAAAAAAGAGAAAAAAAAATATCCCTAGTTCCAGTTAGTTTCCTCAGAAATGACTGTGGTCACACAAGACGTAATCAAACAATGCTATGCATAGCCAACTCAATTTTGCCATTGTAGATTAACTCAAAGTACTTAACCCAGGAACCAGAAGCTTTTTTTTTTTTTNAAAAAAAAAAAAAAAAAAAAAAAAAAAAAAAAGAAAGGAAAAAGAAACTTTCCTGACCCTCCAACTTTAATGCGGTAGGAATTTTGAGGTAAGGAGGAGAGTTAGAGCCACTCCTAGGGAACTGCCTTTCCCTTAAAAGCCCTTCTCTCACTCGACTATCAAGGTTATCAGACCTATTCCTGAGGTGTGGGTCATTTGAGAATCCAGTGATACAATAAATCCTGTACCCCTGGAGCCTAAGGAAGGAAGGCAAACTGCCCGTCAGCAGCCCTTTCCATCTAACAGATCCTTGGAGCATAAAGGAGCCCAGGTCCAGCAACACCACAAAGGCTCATGCCATGGCCCCTAGTGACCTTCTGATTCCATCTGCCATCAAACATAGTGACTCTTTTCCTTGAAAAAAGGAAAAGAGGGGATTGGTGGAGGGGATACATTCATGGAGGGAATAAAGCCAAACCAAAACAAAACAAAACACTCCCGACAACATGACCCAGCATAAAGAAATCACCGTACTGCAAGCATGTTCGTCACTGCCGTCTTGGCAATCATTGTCATGGTCACAGACGTAAGTGCGAGGGATACACTCTCCACTGCCACATGAAAACTCATTGTGAAAGCATATCTCAGCTGCAACAGAAAGAAGGGAAAGAAAAGAGAGAATTTAACTCCATTGTAGCCATTTAATCTCATAGGAAGATCATATCCAGTTTAAAAAGAGATTCTTATTAAGAAGTGGTGTGCTGGTTAATGTTTAGGAACCAGTTCTCCAGGAACAAAAGATCCTGGTTTGTAGTGTTTGCCGATTCTGAGTGTGTAAATACTCCTACCAACGTCTGACTTCAGACTACCAACGTGAATTCACTGAACGTGAACTTGGGAAGAGATGCACATAGTTGGCTCTCTCAAGCCACTATAAACCAGCGTCAGCACATCTTGTGCACAATACTTACTGCAGTTGAGTTCATCCGAGTGGTCCCTGCAATCAACTTTGGAATCACACTTCTGACTGTTGTTATAGCAGGCTCCATTGTCACAAGTAAGTTGCTCACATGTTGGGTATTCTATTATTAAAAAAAAAAAGAAAGAAGAAGGAGAAGGAGAAAGAGAGAGAGAAAGAGAAAGAAAAAGAAATGAAATGAAAACAGCAAACAAACCTCAAATTTCCTTCAGCAAACATTTATTGAGTGATTACTATATGCAAGTCACTAAATGTTGGGCATATATTGATACACAAAAGAAATATGGTCCCTGGCTTCATGGAGAGTACGGCTGGATGGGGAAACAGACATTAATGAAATAAGACACAAATGGTAAATTACAAACTGGGATAAGTGCTAATGTGGAAAGTACAGAGGACTGTGAGACTGCATAGCAGAGGGATTTGGGGGCCCAGAAAAGTCTCCCCTAAAGAAGTGACTTTTGAGCTAAAAGATGAAGAATGAAAAAGAATGTAACTTTAGTTCAAAATGGAATGCTCTTTTACATAATACAAACAGCATCCCATGAAACTAAAGTACCACCATACAAGCTTGGAGAAAAGACAGGCCATTTCTTCCATTGGGGGGTTGGAGAAAGAAAGCAGGCCTAGAGTTCAGGAGCCCTGGCAACCCAGAGGTACCACTCAGCAGCTATTTTCTGTGACTCAAGCTTCAGGTCCTCTCTATGTTGCTACTTTCCTATCCGCATATTTGGATCATGTACTGAACAGGTTAGAGGGGCCTGAGAAGGCCGTGTCTGGTAAAGCATGTTGAAAAGCATAATGTGCTCTGGAAACACAAATTGTTGTTGCCACATTATGTGCATGGGGCTACCTCACTGCTACTCATTGGTCCTAGTTTTCTAGGTCACAGTGGAAAATCAGGAAGTCCCTTATAGGAATAACATGCTGTCTGTCCCTCCTCTCTACCTACCAGACTTGGACCACCTGTCCCTCATGACCTCTTACTGGAGGCTTTATTCTGTGGATTGTTTATGTTTCCCCCATAGCATAATGAAACTCCCTGAGATCAAGGATCCTGTCTTACTCACTTTAGAATCCCCAACACTTAGTACAGGGATGGGACCTTTCTCACTGTGCTCAAGAAATGTTCAATATTGCTATTATTTACCACAGGTGAACATTTTAGTTCATTCAGCTTTTTAAAATATTTTGAAGTTCTGCCTTTTATGGACTTTTAATACCCTCCTTTTCACAAATATGATATCTTCCTTGGTCTGACTCTCTTTTTCATGAAAGATTATTTTCATAGTGATTCTCGTGTCCTCTTCAGATTTCATTTTAACCAAGGAAAAGGTATGTCTTAGTTGAGATTTCAAAGACCCAACAGTACAGTCTACTTTGAGTCTCAATTTTGCATTTAAGAACCCAATTTGAGATTTTATAGACATACAAAGATACTGAAGGTAATTCTTTGGATAGTCCCAAGTGTTTTCAAGCAGAAACCATGCACAAAATTCTATGCTAAAACTGTACTAAACTTGTGTCATATTAACGACTTGCACTTTTAAAAAAATTGACTCTCGATTGATATTTTTTCATTTATTTTTTTGGCACAGTAAAGGAATAAGCCTAACTCTTCTCATATCCAGAGGTTCAAAGCTAGTTTATTAAGTGTCCTTAAATATCTCAATTTCCAGAGTTACATATAGTTAATCATATGTGAAAATGGATGGCATTTTTAAATAGCTGGCTAAAATTTAAATTTTTTTCTGAATTTTATATAGCTTTTTAACAGTCCAAACGTAAGACGATGCCTAGGGTTATTGCTGTCTTTCCTCACTGAGATAATATCCCTTACCGATGTGCCTTCAAATGGGTCACACAACTCTTCCTTCAAGAGATGTGGCCACCATGCCTGGCCAGAACTATTATTACTTTTTTTAGGAATATGTATGCCTGACTACAAAACAGACTTTAGTATATGAAAATTACAAGGAACTTTGTGGAGCATGATTTAAATTATCATTAAAAACAATGTTTTTGGGCCGGGCGCGGTGGCTCAAGCCTGTAATCCCAGCACTTTGGGAGGCCGAGGCGGGTGGATCACGAGGTCAAGAGATCGAGACCATCCTGGTCAACATGGTGAAACCCCGTCTCTACTAAAAATACAAAAAATTAGCTGGGCATGGTGGCGCGTGCCTGTAATCCCAGCTACTCAGGAGGCTGAGGCAGGAGAATTGCCTGAACCCAGGAGACAGAGGTTGCAGTGAGCCGAGATTGCACCATTGCACTCCAGCCTGGGTAACAAGAGCGAAACTCCGTCTCAAAAAAAAAAAAAAAAAAAAGAGATGTTTATTAATTCTCCCTTCAAGAAATACAAAAGACCAGGTGAGACCAACAAGCGATTCCTTTGCCCCTGTGGGCAGGATAGCTCCTAGAGTCAATGTGTTATCTAGCCTTTTAAGAGCAGCAGCAAAAGTTTACTGACATGGCCCTTCCCCACCCAACAAACAAGGCCAGCTTGATATCATCAGGGAGGGTATTGTGGTGGCCAGAGGTCAGCAGTCTGACATTTGGAATGAGGAACGAACAGCTTTCTTGTCTCCATCCACACTGATAAAGAATCTCTCTCAATCAGCAGAGGACATTGCTCACCTCTGCACACCTTCTGATCTCTTCTGTGCACAGTTAACCTGAGCTGTATACTCACAGAGAAGATTACACAGAGCTTCCTAACTCCACTAAATACTGAAAATACTTGGAAATCTGTTTCCAAATAGTTTTCCCTCTTTGGAAGAGACCCACACAGAGAGAACAGGTCCAAACTGTTAATACTGAGCAAAGAAAGAAATGAATGGATTCTACTACTCTTGCTAAAGATGTTAATCAGTTTCAATCTACTCCAGAAAACAATAAGTCAGAATCCTTTGAGCTTCCAACTGGGAGATACCTAAAATCTTATTTTTTGGTTTATTTGCTTGGCCAGCCTGAGTTTAACCTTCATCCCATAGAGCAAATCCATCACATGGCTAAAATCTCCTGCAAAACTTTAAGTATAGGGTAAAGTACAATATGAGAAAAGACCATATATAAGAAAACCGAGGAAACTCTTTCTGAATTTTGTTTGAATGGAAAGAACAACAAGAACTATAAATTAAGCCTCAGACCATTAAGGCTTTTCTAACATGAAAAGGTGAAAATATCCTTCCTCATGCCACTCCTTGCTTCCCCTTTCTTTACTTTCTCCCCGTCCCAAATAATACATATTCAGATTTGTTCCCCCATAATTGGGAGCTGCCCCCAAAATATGCATACATGACTTTTTAAATGTTTTCATTGTGGATGATTTGGTTTGGAGCAAGAAAGTTCCATGCTAAAGTTCTGTTTACATAATCAGGGCAGAGGTTGTAGAAACGTAGCTTGAAGACCTTGTGGACCTCTTAGAATGGAAATCATTTTAAGCAGAGTATCACACAGCAGAGGAAGATACAAATATAAGGCACTATTCATTATTATCTCGATGGGAAGACTATAAACACATTTTATTCTCACAATTTGACAACATGGCTGAAAAGAACATAGACAGAAGACCATTATGATAAAGAAGGCATCTTAAAGGTAGGTTAGGAAACTTAAGATTGGGAAACACACACACACACACACATACACACACACACACACAAACTTACGGATACAAATCCAGCCCAGACACCTGGGACTTTTCAAGGTCCTAGAGTCATCCTTTATTATTACTTTTCAAGGTCCTAGAGTCTCCTCTTTGTTATTTACTCTGGCTCCAAGACAGATTAATCTAGTCAATGTAATGATTCGCCAGAAAGAATCTACCAGTTTGGCCACCACCACTTACTTGCAAGTACGACTCACAAAGTTAAACAAGCAATCGTCATCATCAATAACATATATTAAAAACTATGTGCTAGAAATGTGTCAAAGTACTCAATATGTATAAACTCACTTCATCTTCATAACAACCTCATGAAGTAAATACTATGATGACTCCCATTTTACAGAGGAATAACCTGAGGCATTACGAGATTAGGGAATTTGAAAAAGTTCACACAACTGGTAAAGTTGGAGAGCCAGAATGCAAATTCAAACAGCCTGGCTCCACAAGCCATGTTACTAACCACTACCACAGATACAACCACCGCTTATAGGTTGCAGAGTAAGTAAAGGGAAGAAGCGAAAAACTAAAGAAGAATGAAATTGAATGAAATGGTAATAGAAAATTCTTAAAAGAGATTATGAAAACGAAAAAACCCAAGGTGAAGGAGGAAAGATTTTCTTTCTTCCCGTCAGTTTCCCATCCACATTGGGAAGAAGAAAGAAGTGAGGCCAACTCTAGTTTCCCACGACGTATGGCATAGTCAACAAAATAGTTCAATACGATATTATCTAGGAATTCTAGGAAACCTATGCAGGGAAAAATAACTTTCCAGAAGGAGCACAAGGACAAACAGGAGAGTCAGTACCAAAAACAGACCATCAAGTTCAAGTCCCATAAAGGGACCACCACCACTCCCCAAGCCCCCACCCCTGGTGAATATCAAGGCCCTAAAGGACTATCTCCTAGGGAGTGCAGTAATATACAAGGAAAAAAACAGAGTACTATTTGCTGCCTCTTTCCAAAAATAATTTGAAGTAGCTTTCAATAAAAAGTTATATAAAAGCAGATTTATTTTTAAAAATTAATTCAGCACCTTGGAAAGAGAAAGAAAATATGGTCATCCCAAGGGCTAGTAGAATTGAACCAACATCAAGTTTAGTCTGGGCAGCTTTCAGGAAGCCAAAGCAAAAAGAGAAACACGCTAAGTTATCTAGTTTTCCTTGGCTCCCTGTCTTTGTGCTAGCTGGGTCTTAAGCCTCGGATTCCTAGCTGGTCTGTATCCACGGTGACCTGATCTGAGACCTAAATTAGAAATGTGCCTGAGAGGGTTGCTCCAAGGATTCTGGATCCACGGCACTGTCTTCTTCCCAGAGCTATCACCAAAAACCGTAAAGGAGGTAAAAACTGACATTATTCTAAATTCCTTAAAAAAAAAATTTAAAAACCTCACACAAGTTCTATCACAAAAGTGACCGCAACAAGATGGAAAAATGTGTATCAAATGCTCTAAGGAATAGTACAAAGAAGTAAGATTAAGATGCCTTCTTATGGGTAAGCAAACATTTATAATGTGCATCATATTTAGTGGCAGTGAGCTACATGTTTTCTTTCAAGGCCAGACAACACCATGGTTCCATACCTTAGTGGTGATTCCCAGGGACCCACCTGGGCAGAACAAAAGACAAAATCTAATCAAAGTGACAGGAAAACTAGCTACACCCCAGCATTATAAGAGTAGCCACTTTCCAATCACTAGAAATGGTGTGGCTCAGGCTCCCCGCTGGAAACCTAACCCCAAATAATTTGAATATTCATCAGCAAATCATTGCCAAGTAAATGTCAATATCCTAGGAACCAGTTATTCTGCAGAGTGCTATCTTCTTCTTAATTAGAATTCTCTTGTGCTCAACATATATTTACTGAAATCTGACTTCGTAGATACTATGCTAAGAATTAAATTAAAGGCCGGGCGCGGTGGCTCAAGCCTGTAATCCCAGCACTTTGGGAGGCCGAGGTGGGTGGACCACAAGGTCAAGAGATCGAGACCATCCTGGTCAGCACGGTGAAACCCCGTCTCTACTAAAAATACAAAAAATTAGCTGGGCATGGTGGTGCGTGCCTGTAATCCCAGCTACTCAGGAGGCTGAGGCAGGAGAATTGCCTGAACCCAGGAGGCGGAGGTTGCAGTGAGCCGAGATCGGGCCATTGCACTCCAGCCTGGGTAACATGAGTGAAACTCCGTCTCAAAAAAAAAAAAGAATTAAATTAAAAGGAAAACAAAATTACAAGTAGCAATTCCCACCGCATTTTATTAATCAATGCATTCAAAAATAATTATTGCACACCTATAGGTATGCAAGGTACTAAAGAATGAAATAAAATCCTATTTCTCATGGAACTGACATTCTGTTTCAGAGGGTAGAATGACGGCTATTAAAGTAAATATCTCGAAGGGAAAAAAAGTTGCAAAAATAGAGCTGGATAAAAGGTAAAGAGTGGCTGTGGTGAGTAGCTCTCTGAGAACTGACATTTAAACAAGAACCATATTGGCGGTCATTGGTAACACTGAAAGAATGTTTTCAAGAGACTGGTGAAGATGAAGGACTGTTTCCAGTGGGTTCAAGAAAAAAGGACAATCAGTTGGATACATATGTAAAAAAAAAAGTTTTTTTTAAGAAAGAAAAAAGGACAAGAGTAAATGGAAACAGTCATTAAAGATAATGCTAAGAAACTCTATTGTAAAAGGGGGCAGAGTAATTGGGCAATAGCTAAGAGGGATCTTAGGATCTTTTTAAAGACTGGGGTATTTATAATGTCCTTGTATGATGGAAACTACATAAAAGAGATTTTTCTCTCCTTTCTCCAGGTTTCAGGGCTCTGAATCCTATCTCAATTGTAATAATGCTAAAAAGGTACATCTGTGATGTGTCAGGGACGATGGGGTCCTTTGGAGAGTCACCTGCTTCTTCTTTCTGGCTTCAGGAAGAGAGAGAATAGCAACGGCAAGGCTGATTGGGCAGCTTAAATGTGGAACTGAGTTTGAAGAACATGTTCTTCACGCACCCTCACAGTCCACAAAATGACTTTAACCATCTTCTTTATCCCCCTCCCACTGTTCCCTCAGCTGGAGCTTCAGCAGTTAGAGATATAAAGAAAAATGTTTAAATTCTGAAGAGCAGAAAGTCAATAGAAATAAAACTGCTGGGACAAAGAAGCCCCAGTTGCAGGCAGACCAAATACTGCTGATTACCGGCAAGAAAGCCTTCATTGTAACAGGGATTTTACCCTTTCTTTGGCATTCCTAAGTAACAAAAGAGAAGTGCTACAAACCAACAGTAATTAGCAATAGTTTTATTCACACCAAAATCATTCTAACGTGGTGCTTGAAAAAGCAAAATAATCTTTTCACTTAACAGAAAAAAAAAAAAAAATGCACTTTTTTGAGTAACTGAAAGTCACTTCAATATATTAATTGAATGACCCATAATTGCTGCATTGTTCTGATGTTTATCTTAGACCCTGCATGAGTGGTTTTTCCTTGATGCTAATCCCATTAGAAGTAAAATGGACCACAGTTTTGAATCTCTCTGTTCCTTAAAAAAAAAAAAAAAAAGTTAATTGACAAGCTGTTTAATGCAAGATGCCATTTCTGACCAGATTGAATAATAAAAGAACTAAGGGGGAAAATGAGCTTTTACCTGTTTCACAGGGAATATATATATATATATATATATATATATATATATATATTCAGAAACATTTCTAAAAGGGTGTAATAACCACCAATGACTTATGCATATAAAGATGAAGCAGACAAAAAGACCAAACACAATAAGAATCTTTCATACAATATACCAAATTTATCTCAAAAGTAATCTTTTTGTTGAGACCTTAATATCCTCGCCTTCCTCACCATCTTGACCATTCTCTCACCTCCTTTCTTCCTGCCTGCCTCCCTGAGAGGACTCTTACACACCACTCTTTGTTCTGTAAAGGAATGCCTGGAATGGATACAAGGTGCTCTGTCTTGGAGCCCAGTGTCTTGATTTTAAAAGCTTGAAAGGATACTAACTACAATGTAGGGTCTGGAATGACAGGCAGGGCTATGAACTACAACGTCAACCTCCCTAATCCTTTTGAATATTGGAGGGAAGAATTGAGTCCTTTTTTGGAGTTTTTCCAATATCCATTACTATTTTTAGGTTGTTTCCAGGTACCTAATATATTCATTCCTATAGGCCATTCTACTTCTGAGAAATAGAAAAACAAGAGCCCCATTCACAGACTGATTCTAACTTTGTCCACAAGTAATGATTTCTATGCATCATCACTGCAGAAATAATAAAGTGTCATGTCTCATGAAGATGATTTCTGGCTAAGCCTCACTTAATCATTGATCACATGGAAATATTCTAATTTAAAGCAACTAATAACAGCTGTTATATATTTAGTGCAACATTTAAAATAACTAAGTAGGCAATGACTAAATGGATTTTAGCACGATCATCAACGGCTACTCACATCACAAAGAGACAGCTAGCCTGTGTCTCCTAATGAAAATACACACATTTATGTAAAAAGTATTCTTGCCTTCCCTTGTTTCCCCCCAGGGGAATTCTTACACCTGTTCAGTCCCCTAAATTAGTGGTTCTCAACTGGATGATTTTGCTCCTGGAAGACATTTGATGATGTCCAGAGATATTCTGAATTGTCACAACTGGGCAATGCTACCAAAATCTAGTGGATAGAGGCCAGGGATACTGTTAGACATTCGACAGTGCACAAGACTGGCCCCCACAAGAAAGAACTGTCTCGTCCCAAATGTCATTAGTGCCAAGGTCAAGAAACCCTGCTCCAGGTCTAGCTACTAATTGCCAGGAAACACAGAGGACAGAGAACATGTTAAAGGACATCAGGGACACAATGAGCACAACCCAGACTGTGGGAAACTCCAGAACAAGTGACCTGGGTTTTTTTTTAAAAAAAAAAAAAAAAAGTAAATGCAAGGGGTAAAGAACAGAAATAGAAGGAAAACCAACAAATTGAAAGGCTTATGAGACATGTCCACCAAATTGAACATAAAGATTTTATTTGAACTTTGATTTAAATAATCAAACTGTAAAAAATAACAAGATGATTGGGGAATTTAAAACACTGACTGGATATCTGATTATTTTAAAGAAGAATTGTTTAATTTTTAGGTGTGATAATGATATTATGGTTATGTTTTAGTCCTTATATTTTAGAGATAAATACTACAATATTTAAAAATGGAATTATACCATGTCTAAGAAATACTTCAAAATAATGGAGTGAATAAAGAGATAGAATAGATAAAACAATATTAGTTATGAGTTCATCATTGATGTAACTGAGTAATATGTGAAAAAGGGTTCAGGGGTTCACTATACAATTCATGCTTCTTTTGTATATGTTAAAAAACCTTCCATACTAAAAAAGCTTTAAGCGATAATATGTAAAAATAATAAAATAGCTAAGTAACCTTTAAACAAAAATATTTTATAAATTTCTATTGCTAAAGCAAAGTATTTTGAGAGCACAGGCATATGGTTTAGACCTAGGTTAAAATCCTGGCTCCCGGCCGGGCACAGTGACTCATGCCTGTAATCCCAGCACGTTGGGAGGCTGAGGTGGGTGGATCACAAAGTCAAGAGATCAAGACCATCCTGGCCAACATAGTGAAATCCTGTCTCTACTAAAAATACAAAAAATTGGCCAGGCGTGGTGGCACATGCCTGTAATCCCAGCTACTTGGGAGGCTGAGACAGGAGAATCACTTGAACCCAGGAGGCATAGGTTGCGGCGAGCCAAGAATGCACCATTGCACTCCACCCTGGGCAACAAGAGCGAAACTCCGTCTCAAAAAAAATAAAATAAAATAAAAAAATCCTGGCTCCCCTACTTTTGCGTCATGATCGTCTTTACAATCTCTATAAAACAGACATGGTCCTCACACCCACCTTGCGGTATTGATGTGAAAAGTGAGTAAGATAGTGGATGGTGCTGAGTGACTGGCAGTTCCCTTTCCCACTCTCCGCAAGAGCTTTAAACAAAGAAGGAAAACAAAATGGGACCATTCCTGCACCGCATACCCCATACTGGCATTTTCTAAGGACTTTGATCCAGGCCATTCATTTCCTTCTTGTACAATTCTGACTGTGACCAGATCAAAGCACTAACAAAGGAATAGGAAGATTCCTTTCTACATTTCCTCTGATGTGTGAGGTTTCTTTTCAACACTCCTCCAAAACTGAAACTTAGTAATAAATAAACAAGGTAGAGGGAAATAGGAAAGAATACCTCACTGCAAATCCCTTACATGCATGTGATTCATTTTAGGCCACAATGTGCCCTGAATGGTTCATGACTTGTATGATTCCAGAAACAATAAGCCAAATTTGGTTCTCTTTCCTTAGTGAATTTTTATTTCACCAATTGTTTGTACCTAAATATTTTTAAATTAAAAAAAAAAAACTTGATTAAAAATTCCTGCCCAGGTATAATAGCTTATAACGCTCACTGCCTCTCCCTCAGTCCCTTTTACAGCAGCTACTTGCAGATTCGTGTCCTGCCAGGTTTTTGCCAGAAAGTTCATTGGCAAAGTTGTAGGCGGTTGTATTAGTGACTTTAGACTTGGCTGCAAACATTCTGTTTCAGCTGACATTTATTTTCCCCAAAGTAGCATTTCCTTCAGTCCCATTGCATTTGCAATAAAACACTCATTTTTGTCCACTTGTAAATAAGGGATAAAAACACAGACTATTGGCTGTTGGCTGATGGTACAGGCCTCTGGTGCTCTCTTAACTTGTACAAGACAGGGCTTTCTCCTTCTGCAAATAAAGCCCTCCATGAAGAGCAATCACAAGACTTGGAACTAGAAAACAAATTAAGCCCTATCTCTACTATACAACCTCAAACAAGTCACTCTACTCTTTGAATTTTTCATTTATTCATAAGAGATTATAATAGTGCCTGCCCTATTGTCCTCATAAAGGAACCTAATAGTAACAACTAGAGTTTATATCATGCTCTGAAATTTACCAAATGCTACAAAATATATCATATGATTTATTACTAATATTAATCATTTGATTATTAGTAATTAATATATCATAAATCATGATATATTTTGTAGCATTTATGATTTATTACTAATATTATTAATCAAAAATATCTTCTTCATTTGCCTCAATAAAGAAACTACTGTGTACTTTACAAAGTATTCAAAGGAGAATCCTTGACTCTTGAACTTGCTCTTCTGTGGTATCCAGACACACACTGTCATCTCTAAACTTGCCAGAGTTGAGTCTAAATTCTTTGCATAATTTCCAGAGTGAAGGTAAATCCACTGTAATCTTTTTCAAAAAATTAAGACACATACGCACATATGTTTATTGCAGCACTATTTACAATAGCAAAGGCTTGGAACCAACTCAAATGCCTATCAATGATAGACTGAATAAAGAAAATGTGGCACACATATACCATGGAATACTATGCAGCCGTAAAAAAGATTGAGTTCACGTCTTTTGCAGGAACATGGATGAAGCTGGACGCCATTACTCTCAGCAAACTAACATAGGAACAGAAAACCAAATACCACATGTTCTCTCTCGTAAGTAGGAGTTGAACGATAATAAGAACACATGGACACAGGGAGGGGAACATCACACACTGGGGCCTGTTGGGGTGTGCGGGGTAAGAGGAGAGGGAGCATTAGGACAAATACCTAATGTATTCGGGGCTTAAAATCGAGATGAAGGGTTGATAAGTGCAGCAGACCACCATGACACAAGTATACCTATGTAACAAACCTGCACGTTCTGCACTTCCCAGAACTTAATAAAATAAGTAAAATTAAAAATAATGATATTTAAGATGAAAATTTGAACAGAACTGTACTAGGAACTCTGCTAGGAAATAGAGAGACAAAGACAAATAGCACAGACACTTCTCTCAAAGAAAAATAACATGCAAAGGGGAAAGCACTGAAGGAGGGTCGTTTTTAAAAATGCACCATGTGGTCATGGTATGGAGGGAAGCATAGGTCTTTCTTTTGCACATACGCAAGTATTTCTTCCATGAACAGTATAGCTTGAAATATACAGTGACTAGGAACAATTTGCTTCCCATAATCAATGTATGTTTAGCTCCTACCCAAGACACAGCACCATATTAGGATGTTTAGCAAAATTTACACAAGATAGTTCTTTCATCAGAAACCATTAAAAAAAACATTTGTATCAAAGGAAGGAATTTATAAACAACCCAGAAAACTAAAATTAAATCAAATTATTAAACAATAGAGAAGGTATCCCATGAGAATAGGCTAAAACTTGAATCTTCAGCTGGGGATCTAATAACTGAAAAGTTTATGACCAAGTTTTCTAAGGTACACAAATATCTGCCCACCAATTAGTGGAATACGGGGATAACTCCTTGAAGTTTGAAATATAAATTTAAGAGCAAACTAAAGGAAGTACAGTCATAATCGCATAGCGCTCTTTCAGTCAATGACAGACTGCACGTATTACATGTACTACAATGATCCCCTACGGCTATAATACCATATTTTTGCTGTACCTTTTCTATGTTTCCATATGTTTAGACATGTAAATACTTAACATTGTGTTCCAATTGCCTATAGTAGTGAGCACAGTAACATGGTGTGCAAGTTTGTAGCCTAGGAGCAAGGGTATATACCTAAGGTGTATACCACGTACCCTAGGTGTGCAGTAGGCTATATCATCCAGGTGTGTATAACTGCACTCTATGATATTCACACAACAACAAAATTCCCTAACAGCACATTTCTCAGAATGTGTCCCCCTCATTAAGTGACACATGAGTATATCTTTATACAGCACATAGTAAAATTATGAAATGCAGGAGTACACTTAACAGACCTGTCAGAAACATGTATATGTATATTACAAATATACATGCATAAAACTCAAGGAACTTCTGCAAATTCATAAATGATGGACTTGTAAGAGCTTTTAAGAGAAACTATGGGCCGGACATGGTAATTTACACCTGCAATCCCAGCACTTTGGGAGGCCAAGACAGGTGGATCACCAGAGGTCAGAAGTTCAAGACCAGCCTGACCAACATGGTGAAACCCCATCTCTACTAAAAATACAAAAATTAGCCAGGCATGGTGGTATGGTGCACGCCTGTAATCCCAGCTTCTCAGGAGGCCAAGTCAGGAGAATCACTCGAACCAGGGAAGCAGAGATTGCAGTGAGCTGAGATCACGCCCTTGCACTCCAGCCTGGGTAACAAGAGCAAAAGTCGGCCTCAAGAAAGAAAAAAGAAAAGAAACCAGAAACTAGGTATGTCTGAGATTAAGGACAATTACATGGACTATAGGACTGACGCAGCAGACTAATTCCTATCTTCTTGTATCCTAACTGTTCTTTATAAGCCTCGAAAAAGGAAGACTGTTCTTGATTGTTCTTTACTTATCTGTTACTGCATAATGAACCATGATTGCACTTTCTTATTTTGGTGTGGTAACATTTATACATTATACATAAAATGCTATGATTTATATGTCTTATTTTGTAGTGATCAGTTACAAACGTAGTATGCTGTTGTAATAGGAAAAGCCATTTTCAAAATGTAACACTTTTCCAAAGGTAATCTGAAAAATGTTGAGTCCATAAAAGCAGGAAAACGAATGAGAAATTTGACCTAGAAACTTACTATAGCCATGTAATACCAGTTAAAATTGACCAAAGTGGATTCTGTACTCAATATATTTAATTATCTTTTTGTAGTCTATGTTCATGTTAAAAGTTTCTTACTACAAAAAATACAGAAACTTGATGTGCTAAGGCAAGACACTCTTAGTATGTCTTGTAAAACAGACTCTTATCAGAACATCACCCCTAATCCACAAAAGAATCTGACAGAGATTGCAATAACAAGAGGCGTATTGTAGGCATTTATGTCCATCAACAAATCTAACAAATTGATTAAAATGCCAAAGGGACAAGGGTGAAACAAAATACAATGCAAGGACTCAAACAGACTCACGGCAGTCTTTCTCATCAGCTCCATCTGGGCAGTCTCTGACGTGGTCACACCTGTATTCACCTGGGATACACTGACCATTGGAGCATGTTATCTGATGACTTGAGCATGTACTTTGCGCTGCGAAGAGAAAAAATTATTCATTTATAATTATTGCTAGATACAGACTAAACTATTGGCATTAGCAAGGATACTGCAAAGCATAAAGTTCATAGGGACACAAGATAAAGTACCCAGCTACCACCAAGCTAAGCTTACAATGCAAAAGCAAAAGTATACAGTATTATCAGGAGTTCCAGACCAGCCTAGCCAACAGGGTGAAACCCTGTCTCTACTAAGAATACAAAAATTAGCTGGGCATGGTGGAGGGTGCCTGTAATCCAAGCTACTCGGGGGAGGCTGAGGCAGGAGAATTGCTTCAACCCAAGAAGTGGAGGTTGCAGTGAGCCAAGACTGCACCATTGCACTCCAGCCTAGGTGACAGAGTGAGATTCCATCTCAAAAAAAAAAAGAAACAAGAAGGAAATATACCAAAGCTTTAAAAGCAGTTGTTACAGAATGGTGTGAATATAATTAGAAGTGATTTTTTTTTCTGTATAGTTTCCTCTATCCTATAAACTGTCTACATTGACTGTGTATCAATTTTATAAACAGAAAAAAAAATTAAGCTAGTTTTATTTTATCCCATGTTGATTAGTATAGATGAAAGCAGGGCATCAGCAGTTCATCAGATTTGCCTCCAGATAAAACAGATAAAATCCAATGAACCGATGCCCGCAGGTATGATGTGAAAGCTATCCTGTAAATGCAAAAACAAAAGTATAATATTCTAAGGCAAGAATTACCACAACGTGGTAACACTATCTTATGGTGGGATTTTAAAATTGTCTACATACGAAGAACTTTGGGGGAAAATGTGATCCTTTAAAAAATGTAATATAGGCCGGGCGCGGTGGCTCAAGCCTGTAATCCCAGCACTTTGGGAGGCCAAGGTGGGTGGATCACGAGGTCAAGAGATCGAGACCATCC
>NW_016107943.1:234168-244691 GCF_001604975.1 Cebus imitator
AAAAAAAAAAAAATGTAATATAATCCTCTAATGAAAGAAACATGTTTGCCCTCAATTTTTACAGAGCTTCCTATACTTCTATATAGTATAGAGGTTTAGGTTCAGCAAAAGTTGGTTTTCTGATAAAATTAGTTATCTGTTAAGGAATGTACCGTCAAAACTTAACATGAAAAACCTTTGCAAAAGACAAGTAAACCCGGCACACTGGCTTGTGCCTGTAATCCCAACTACTTGGGGAAACTGAGGCAAGATCACTTGAGGCCAGGAGTTTAAGACCATTCTGGGCAACCTAGTGAGATCCTTGTATCTTTAAAAAAAAAAAAAAAAAAATTAAATTTAGTCAGGCACAGTGTCTCACTTCCAAGTAGCTGTAATCCTAGCTATTTGGAAGGCTGAGGTAGGAAGATCACTTGAGCCCAAAAGAACTTCTCTTTTCTTGTAGTTAGAATGAGCTATAATCATGCCACTGCACTCCAGCCTGGGCAGCAAAGCAAGAATCCTGTCTCTTAAAAATATATATGTAAAAGTTAAGTAGACAGCGACAGTTTTCAAGGTGGTACTTGAAAATTCAAACATATAAAAATTATCATGTGTAAGATATTTTATAAAACCATAATTAACACCCTTCTCTATACTTAATTGATTATATCCTCCTTGTCATTTTCTTCCTTCTTTCTGTTTAATTAATAAAATGGTATCATATAATTCTGGAATGCAAACAAAATTTTTCCAGTCAGCCTATTTCTAACACTGAATAATTTCGTATTTTCTGTTTGTACCTTATACCCGTGGGTCCAATTTTACTTCTATTAACAAAGGCAGAATAGATAGATTTTTCTAGAAGGCACTTAAATGTCTGAATTCTGCCCATGGCAGTGACACAATTTTATGTGAAAATGGTTAAAAAGATTCATACTTCCTTATTGAATTTCCATATAACTTATTTAAGTATCTATTGCCAATTTCCACATAAAATTAAAGAATTTTCTTTTTCTTTTGAGACAAAATTCACTCTTGTTGCCCAGGCTGGAGTGCAATGGCACGATCTTGGCTCACTGCAACCTCCACCTCCTGCCTCAGCCTCTTCTGCGTCAGCCTGCTGAATAACTGGGATTACCGTCACGCGCCACCAAGCCTGGCTAATTTTGTATTTTTACTAGAGACAGGGTTTCTCCATGTTGGTCAGGCTGGTCTCGAACTCCTGACCTCAGGTTAGCCGTCCGCCACAGCCTCCCAAAGTGCTGGGATGACAGGTATGAGCCACCGCACCCAGCAAGAACTTTCTTTAATTCCTGAAAAGGCAAGTCATGAGTTGTCTCAAACAAAATATGAAAAGAAACTAGGTCAGGTATCAGTATTATTTCAATTACCTTGGCTTTCTTCTTTACATCAAGCCCAAATAATTCTATATTTTGTGCTTAGGATTTCAAAGGGCTTATAAAGGAGCAATTAAAAGCTCATTCAAATGTAGAAAGAGAACAAAGTAAAATTATGTAGTTCTCAACCAATCTAATTCTGAGATTCATCTATTCATTAATTTCACAAACACCTGTTGAGGGCCTATTATGTACCACACAGTATAGCAATATGGAAATCCGCAGATGAACAAGGCACAATCCCTACCCTCAAGAAGCTCAGTCTTCTAGGGGACACTTTAAGGAGTAATTAGAAGACAGTTATGAAAGTGGATTATAGGTACACAGGAATGATAGAAGCATCAATCAGGGAACTTAATTCATTCTGGGATGGGAACATGGATGGGGACAGTTTCATGAAAAAGTGACACCTCCCTTGGTCTTAAAGAAGCAGCAGTCAGGTAGGCCAAAAGCAAAGAAGGGCTGTCTAGCACTGAGCATTCAGCATTCACACAGCTTGCACAGAGACAAAAGGCTAAGACACAGCATGGCATGCCCACAGGAACTGAAAGCACTTCTGTGTCCAAGTGGCTACTTCAAGGCAAGAATAGCAAATGATAGACAGAAAAATAAGTACCAGCCACATTTTGAAAGCCGCTATAAACCATGTTAGGGAATTGGAACTTTCTCCTGGATTTAATGGAGAGCTACCAAAGTATCTTAGGTAGATCAGCATCAGTGTCAGAGAGAATCTAAGGATGCACAAGACTGGAGGCAGGGAGGCCAATCCAGAGGCTGCTGCTGTCACCCAGATGAGAGACGTTGGCAGTGGGAGCAGAAATGAAGAGATGGGCCAGACATGGTGGCTCACACCTGTAATCACAGCACTTTGGGAGGCCAAGGTGGGTGGATCACTTGAGGCCAGGAGTTAGAGACCAGCCTGGGCAACATGGCAAAACAACATCTCTACAAAAAAAAATACAAAATGTAACCAGATGTGGTAGCATGCGCCTGTAGTCCCAGCTACTCCAGACGGTGAGAAGTAGAAGGATCATTTGAGCCCAGGAGGTCAAGGCTACAGTGAGCCATGATTGTGCCACTGCACTCCAACTTGAGCAACAGAGCAAGACCAAAACCCAGAAAAAAAAAAAAAAAAAAAAAAAATTGTCCTTACTAAAAAAATAAAAGAGAGAGAAATGAAGAGATGAACTTCAGAAATATTTATGAGGCAAATTAGGCAGAGGTTGGTGATTAAATGTGGGCAGTGAAAAAGAGGAAGGAATCAAGAATAACTTCCAAGTTTCTAGCCTGGGTGCCTAGGGGATTGTGATAGCCCTTTCATGTTAATTGATTGTATTTTTCCCATCACTTACAGCAATCTTTCTTTTTCATCTAATAAAATACTTTCGTTATGAAATACGTTTCACAAATTTAAAAAATAAAAGAGCATCCATCTGCTTATTTCCAATAGTTTGAGACTGATTTTGTGTTTTCTGCCAGTGCCTTATAGTGGGTTAAATGCTACTTCTACTAATAAAGATAAAATATGTAGACCAGCAAATATAGAAGAAAAAGCCAGTTCAGGAGGGAAGTTAATTATTTGCAGTTAGGACACCTTGAGTTCGAGGCACCTTACAGAGGTCCAAAGGTAGTTGAGTATACAAGACTGAAGTGTGGGCTAAAAATCTGGGTTCTAAACACAGAATTCAGTCTCATCAGGCCACAGAGAGTCACCAAAATCATGAGAATGTGAGACTATCCTAGAGCATCTAGAATAAGACACTCAAGCCCTTGAGATACTCAAGGGCTGAGCAGAAGAGGAAAATAAAATGGAATGACCAAAGCAGCTCAGAAGAGAACCAGGACTGCTGGCAGTCGTGGTAGCCAAGGGAATAGTGTCAAGAAGGGAGAATGGTCTCCAGAGTCAAGTGCAGTAGAAAAGTCCATCCAGTGTGACGAGGAAGGAAAAGTGCCCATTGCAAATCACCAGAGTCCTCTGGTGACTTTACTGAGCACAGAGGTGGCATATTTTGTCTTTGGGTAAAAGATATCTAATGGAGAATTTTTATATCATTAAAAATGGGAGAATTTTTTTTTTTTTTGGAATAGCAAATAGTTTACTGGTAAGTACATGGTTTCAACAGGAGTAATAAATTCACATGAACAGGAGACAAGTCAAAAGAATAAATACTTACTAATCATCAGAAAATCTGTGGCTATTAGGGCTGGCACATAAAAATCCAAAATCCCTCAGAGGCCAAATCTTAAAGAAGATTCGTCCTCTTATTAGTCCATATGGAATAGGTCCATAGTACCTGGAATCTGTAGAATTCTGTAGATTATCACCTTCTAACCAAACATGACCCATTGGCACATAACAATGGCTTTTAAAGAAATTTGATGGACTAGTGGTGAGGATTTTGTCTCCTTCCAAACCAATTACTCTTTTACAAATATTTGATTTTGGATCACTTGGGCTTTTTGCAATCACAATGCCACCTCTTTGGATACCATAAAAATGTCGACTAAGGTTTTCTCCAAAGACAATATCTGAATTTTGAATTGTAGGCTCCATTGATGGTCCAGAACACATGACAACACCACCAACATATTCAAAAGCACAATGAGCTATACAGCCATACTGAATAGTATAGCCAACAAGTCGAAACGTTTTCCCCAGAATACCACGAAGCAGAGTTCTATGTAGACTCTGCCACCATTGGCCGTAAATCTGTTCCATAATTCATTCAATTTTTAGAGAAGTCACAGGGCTTCCAGGAAAAAAAAAATGAAGCATGTCTCAAAGTGTACGTGGGTGATCCGTGATTTCAGGAATCCTCTGGCCCCAAAGAACCCTGAAGACCCTCAACCAGGACACAGGTGGGCCTTTCTCATGACTATGGATTATGAAATCCATAGTCATTTAAAACAGTATGCAATATTGTTTTAAAATGTCTGCTATAGGCTGAGCACCATGGCTCACCCTTTTAATCCCAGCACTTTGGGAGGCCGAGGTGGGTGGATCACAAGGTCAGAAGCTCAAGACCAGCCTGTCCAATATGGTGAAACCCCATCTTACTAAAAATACAAAAATTAGCTGGGCATGGTGGTGGGCACCTGTAGTCCCAGCTACTCTGGAGGCTGAGGCAGGAGAATCGCTTGAACCCAGGAGGCAGAGGTTGCAGTGAGCCAAGATTGCACCACGGCACTCCAACCTGGGCAACAGAGCAAGACTCTGTCTCAAAAAAAAAAAAAAAAAAAAAAAAAAAACAAAACTTCTTCAAAAAAAAAAAAAAAAAAAAATGACCACTATAAACTTATCTCCAGTCTTTTCCCAAGCAGTTTCCCTTAGTAGTTCCTTTGCACTCTATAAAGTATTAGTATTTGCAAAGAGTCACCCACCACACAGTGAATCATAAAATAAAACTCAGCTTTCTTCCCACTCTGTGAGAAGAGTAAGGGGAAATAGACCCAAAACTATATAGCCAAACCCATCATTTATGCATTTAGTATCTATTTATTAAGAACCTCCTCTCTGCCTGAGAGAATGTCAGAACTTCAGGATGCAAAACTTAAGATTTAAGCAGCATTTATGCAATCAAGATAGGCCAATAGGATAAATATGGCAAAGCAGAAAAGTAAGGAAAAATTGGATAATGTTACTGAGCTGGGAATTAACCAACCCTGGAACAATCTACAATTAGGCTTCTTATTATGTGAGATAATAAATCCCCTTTTGTTTAACTTTCTTGAGTTGTATTTTTCTTTCCTTGCAGCCAAGAACATACACAGTGATATGAGAATGATTTTAAATTATACAAATGTCCTTAATAGAGAAAGGGATGGAATGACACACATGATAGACCAATTGCTCACAGGTTGACATCTTATATTTATCCAACATTACTCTTTTATCTGAAATTATTTTCAAGCCAGGCATGGTGGGTCATACCTGTAATCCCAACATTTTGGGAGGCCAAAGCAGGAGGATCACTTTAGCCTGGGATTCCAGACCAGCCTGGACAATGTAACAAGATCGTATCTCTACCAAAAAATTTAAAAATTAGCTGGGCATGTTGGTGCACACCTATAGTCCCAGCTACTCAGAAGGCTGAAGTGGGAGGTTTAGGTGTTTGAGGCTGCAGTGAGCTGTGATCGCACCACTGCACTCCAGCCTGGGTGAGAGAGTGAGACCCTGACTCTAAAAATAATAATAAAATAAAAATATCCAAGATCAAGGTGCTGGCAAAAAAATAATAATAATAAAATAAAAATAAATAAAATTATTTCTAAGTCTGTTAAAACATTCTTTCTAGTTTGATCCCAAAGAAATGAGAATTTAGAGGGTTTTTTCCAGGTTACTGAGCCAAAGCCCCTCAATGCCCAGGGATGCTGCAGTTGCCAATATCCGCTTCATTACTACCATTTTCTTTCTTTTCCTGACTCATCCTATGGTGGCTGTGGCAGCAGTCACTGAAGTAACCACCAAGAATCCCTCCAACAGACCTACCTACTTCCACTCAGTCATAAAGAAGAGAGTTTCATTGGGGCAGAAGGGGTGAAAGGTTTGAATACAAAGTATGCCACAAGAGCCAAAAGATTCATCCAGCTGCCAACCACACACATGAAGACACACAGCTATACACACCAACAAATATTTGGTTTCTTTCTTGAGCATAACATAATCAAAATTATAAAGACTGGAAACCTATTTCATTTCCAAATTTCTGGGGTATATTCATAATTCTTCAGCATAACCATACTTTCAATATCATCCAACCCCTGAATGAGATTGCTGGCATAGGTTCCTTTGTGACTTAAGACCCCACTCCACATTTATAAAGAATCATCTCATTGTGTGTAACCTCTTTGCAGCAGGTTGGGTTGTAGGAGTCCACAAAACCAGAGGAGGATTCCTCTCCAAACACTTACAGCAGTGCTGAAGTTCATCTGAGCCATCATCACAGTCTTGATCTTGGTCACACACCCAGGAGTTCGGGATGCATTGCCCATCACTCTGGCACTTGAAATAGCCCTGCTGGCAGGTCACAGGAGCTAAAAGAAACCAACAGAGGACTCATTATGGCAAGCATCCTCCCCATTATAGTAGCAAGCCATGCTTGTTCCACAAGAATAGATCATGTCAACTCCTGCTCAATTTATTTGAAGGCAAACAGTAAACAACCCTTATACTAGAGTCTGTGGACCCCAATCAGAGTTAACTGTCAAATAAGCTCAGCAACAAACTCATGAACCAAAACAACATAAAAACACAGAGAATAAAAAAAAATAGCACATATACACACAAATTATGACAAAGGTGTTAGGTTAAAAGCTTAACTCGAGTAAAAATAAACCATGAGTTATTGTTAAACTATTTGTTTTGTAATAGCTAATAGTAAAGTATAATGATGAACTGGAAAATCCATGAGATTTGGAAAAGAAAACCCAGAATCAAATCATTATTGCTTCCAAGATTCACTTGCTTTTGGATCTTTGGCAGGTTCTCTGAACCTCAAGGTATGCATCATGAAATGGGAACTATACTCATTTCACAGTTTGTTGTGAAAAATAAGTTAAATAATGTATGCAAAAGCACCATGTAATGTTAGTTGCTATCACTGTTTTCATTGGTATTGTTGTTATTATTTTTACAGGTCAATAAAATACAATACAGGTAAAAATCTCTGAAGAGTGTTGGCATAGCTGTTCATTTATTCCTTTACCCCAGACACACTGCTGCTCTTGCCTTTCTGTTTTTATTGTTTAATCAAAATGAACTCAGTAAGCCCAGAGGAGGCAAATAGATAGCACATGATTGTGTCTCTACAAATACAGCTTACTGCCTTGTTCTTAATCCACAAACTAGCAGCATCCACATCAGCAGAAAGTTTCTAGAAAGGCAGAAGCTCAGGTCCTACCTCAAAATACGGAATCCAAATTTGCACTTTAATGAACTCCCGGGTGATCCATTTGTGCATGAGCTTTTGAGGAGCACTGTACAGGACCCAGTCATTACCCATTTTCAAATGCATTGTCATCTAAATGACACACCGAAGTTTGACTGCTGTCGTGTGTCACAAGATGACCAACAATTCAAAACACAAATTTTGCGCCTGCTTTCCTGATTTGTGAACGATAACCTTTGTTAGTTCACCTGCAGGAATAAGGAAACTGCAGATGTATGACCATCACCTGTGGGAAGTCCGGAAGAGCAATGGGATCTGTGCATGGACTTACCAACCGTAAGAACTTTAATAAATGACTTAACTTCTCCACGTCTCAATTTCCTAATCTGAAATCTACCTCAGAAGATTAGTAAGAAAACTACATGACAAAATGTATGTGAAAGTCATTTTATAATCAGTTAGATCTGAGGTTTAATACATTATCCTATTTTTTAACTAGAATTTTTTAATAACATAAATCACAGTAACCAATTCTGTGATTTCTTTATGGTGATTCACGTAAGTTACTCTATACCCTTGACATAAAAATGGACTCCTCCTTGACTTACAAATCATAGTAATTCAGATAACATTATTTTCTGTTTGTTCTTGTGGGTGCACAAAATTCACTAAGCAAATATCAGAAATAATCACATATAGGCTTCACAAAACTGTAACCAAATATCTTTCCATATCAAAGTTGTGGTCAAGGGATAAAGGTAAGATATAAACTGATGTGAATTGAACCCCTACCTCAGAAAGGAGTGAAATAATTGCTAACACCATCAGTTCTCTATTCAACCACACAGATCTCAAAAGACTTGGGCCCAGCCTTGCCTCTGTCACTAAAAGGCATAGCTCTTCTCTGTTACAGCTGAAATCACCATGAAGCACTTACATTACTCAAAATAGAGCTTAGCCTGGCCCCTCCTCACTTACCACAACCAATTTCATCTGAGTCATCCAAACAGTCTTTGGTCCCATCACACCTCCAGGCTTTAGGGATGCAATGCCCATTTCTACAGCGAAAATGCTCACTGTCACATTCTGCAATAACAGACAGAAATTTTAAAAACTTATGCCATGCAGATACTTAACTGCAGAAATATACATTTTTGATAAAAATGAAGTTATTCAACTAATTAAATAATCAAAGAAATGCAAATTATAAAATTAGGAAAACATTCTCCCAATGATAATATAAAAATATTTATTTGAACATCCAAAGGAAGATAGTTATTTTCATACACATTTGATTAGCGCGTACCTTGATGTAACTCATTGGGAAAGCAGTTTGACAACATGTATCTTGCTTTTTAAAAATATTTGATCTTTAATTTAGTACTTTTACTTCTAAGGGGTTTTTTTCCTAAGGAACTAATCAAAGAAGTAGACAAAGATTTATGTATAAAGATTTTTCATCACATTATTTATAACAAAGGAAATTGCAAACCTCTTAAATGTCTAGTAATAAACAGATTAAATTTTTTCACATCTATATATTGACGGATTAGTAACTTATAAAATGGTTATGGAGAATTTCTAAGTACTTAGAGAAATAATTTAATGTCAAGAGAGATCCAAGATGACTGATTACTAGCAGCTCAGGATTGTAGCTCCCAGTGAAAGCGCGGAGAACGATAGGACGCCACTCTTTGAGATGAATTTTTGTTGCTCACAGACCAGGAGATTCCCAGCAGAGGAGCCCCATGGGTTGCCAGCGCGGCTCTTGTGGCCCGCGCCGTGGTTTTGCCGGCGCCCCGGCTTGGCGGTCCTTGGTGCAGAATAAATGGGACTGGGTCCCCTTTTGGTCGATGTTTGGAGCTCTGGGAAGGCAGGGTCGCCTATTCAGCTGATTGAAAAAGGGACTCAAGAAGGAAGCCAGACCGGAGATTCCCTGGCAGAAGAGCACCACGAATCTTAACGCCGCTGTTTTGGCCAGTGCAGTGGGTTGCTCAGATTCCGGCACTGGGAATCAACAAGTTGGACGTCCACTCAGAGACCTAATTTGAAAGTCGGTAATTACAAAGACGACAGGTGGATAAATTTACAATGATGGGAAGAAACCAGTGTAAAAAGGCTGAGAATAACCAAAATCAGAATGCCTCTCCCTCTACAGGGGATCACAGTTCCTCATCAACAAGGGAACAAGGCCTGATGGAGAACTAGTGCGTTCCATTAACAGATTTAGGCTTCAGAATGTGGATAATAAGAAACTTCTGTGAGTTAAAAGAACATGTTCTAGCCCAATGTAAAGAAACTAAGAACCTTGAAAAAAGGTTTGACGAAATCCTAACAAGTATAGTCAATCTAGAGAGGAATATAAGTGAATTAATGGAACTGAAGAATACGAGAACTCCGCGAAGTATGCACAGGTTTCAACAGTTGAATTCATCAAGCAGAAGGTATCAGAGGTCGAAGACCAACTTAATGAAATGAAACGAGAAGACAAGATTAAAGAAAGAGTAAAAAGGAATGAACAAAGTCTCCAAGAAATATGGGACTATGTGAAAAGACCTAATTTACAACTGATAGGTGTACCTGAATGTCATGAAGAGAATGAATCCAAGCTGGAAAATATTCTTCAGGATATTATTCAGGAAAACTTTCCTAACCTAGTAAGGCAGGAAAATACTCAACTTCAGGTAATACAGAGAACACCACAAAGATATTCCTCAAGTAGAGCAACCCCAAGACACATAATCATTAGATTCACCAGGGCTGAAATAAAGGAGAAAATTCTAAGGGCAGCTAGAGAGAAAGGTCAGGTTACCCATAAAGGGAAGCCTATCAGACTCACAGCAGATGTCTCATCTGAAACCCTACAAACTATAAAAGAGTGGGGCCAATATTCAATATCCTCAAAGAAAAGAATTTTCAACCCAGTATCTCATATCCAGCCAAATTAAGCTTCATAAATGAAGGAAAAATAAAATTTTTCACAAACAAGCAAGCACTCAGATTTCATCACCACCAGGCCTGCTTTACAAGAGCTTCTGAAAGAAGCACTATACACAGAAAGGAACAACCAGTATCAGTGATCCCAAAAACTTACCAAAAGGTAAAGAGTATCTCCATAATGAAGAATCTATATCAACTAATGGGCAAAATAGCCAGCTAGCATTAAACGACAATATTAAACTCACAAATATCAATATTAATCCTAAATTTAAATGGATTACATGCCCCAATCAAAGACACAGACAGGCAAATTGAATAA
>NW_016107943.1:248036-255716 GCF_001604975.1 Cebus imitator
AAAAAAAAAAAAAAAAAACAACCCTAGTAAAAACCAAGGAGGAAAATATATCCACGTTGAAATTAAAAACCTTTTGTTAAGAACCAGGCAATCATCACAAAGGAACCATCAAAACCAAGTGAACACCCTATCTCCCCAGCACTAGCCTTTCCCATGAATCAGAATAGATGGTGCAAAGATGAAAAGAAGTATTCATACAGCACTTAAATAACATGCACCATTCTAAGTGCTCTGCCAATATTAGCTCATTTAATCCTCATAATAACCCTGTGAAATAGATGCTGTTATTATGAACGTTTTACAAATAAAGAAATCAAAGCACAGAGCAATTCAGTAACTTGCCCACAATCCAATAGCAAATACGTGCAAAGCAAGGATTTGAATCTGACAGTTCTGATTCCAGCATTCGTGCTACTTGACCATGACTCTAGATTCCCTTTCACCAAAAAAAAGCTTATTCCACCAAACTCAAGAATGAATGGAAAAATCTGGTTTTTTTTCCTCCAAAATTGCTCTCAATTAACATTAACTGAGTTCATTATTGGGCTGGTGTAGAATCCATAGTGCTCATATACTTGAGGTGGAGAAAAAGAGTAGTCTACTTGGTGACTAACATAGCATTAAAAAATTATTGGATTTAAGCCACACATATACCTGACTGTCGCATGGATTAAAAAAAAAAATTATTGGATTTAGGAAAAATTGCACCAATCAAAAACAATGCAGTAAAGTTTTTAAGAATTTTGATATATTTATATTTTTATAAATATAAAATTTATATTAGCCATAGGGATCAACTTGCTTTACAACCTCATAGAGAGCCCAAAGCTAGAAAAAAAAAAAAAAAAAAAAAACAGGAGTAATCCTTTCTTCATCAGTAGCCATATCCCAGGCTTTGGGCAAGTGTTGGACAAGAATGTGTTAAGATAAGATATTAGAGTAACAGATAGTGCCCAGAGAAAAGAAGTCATTTGCCTGCTTGTTTTCCAGAGCAATGAACAACCCTGGATTGAGAACATTCCTCTGTCATTTGCAGTCTCTGGCACAGCACTAGGAGCTTACCGAATAGCTAACTCATATTCGTCAGGAAACACAGAATTCTCTTTGTAAAATTTAGCCTGCTGAGACCATTATATATAGGAAATATAAAAAACTATCAGAGCAAACAATTAGACATTAAGTAGAAATTTACCATCTTAAATCCATAGAGAGAAAAATAATCTGGAATAATCTAAAAAAAGAGAAATATCTAGAAGTTTTAAAAAAAAAGAGCAAAACATTGAGTCATATTAATATCTGTTTCACTCTTTTACCCTTTCCTTGTAAGTTTCTTTTTCTTTCCATAAATTCTCTAATATTGACAGAGGAGCAGAAGATCAAACACCGCATGTTCTCACTCATAGGCGGATGTTGAACGATGAGAGCACATGGACAAAGGGAGGGGAGCACTATACACTGGGGTCAGTTGGGGGGAAATAGAGGAGGGACGGTGGGGGGTGGGGAGCTGGGGGGGGATAGCAGGGGGAGAAATGCCAGATGTAGGTGATGGGGAGGAAGGCAGCAAATCACACTGCCATGTGTGTTCCTATGCAACAATTTTGCATGTTCTTCACATGTACCCCAAAACCTAAAATACAATAAAATAAATAAATGGGAAAAAAAATAAAAATAAATAAATAAATAAATAAATAAATTTGACACCACAAAAAAAAAAAAAAAAATTTCTCTAATATTTTTTTTTTTTGAGACAGAATCTTGCTCTGTCACCCAGGCTGGAGTGCAGTGGCGCAGTCTCAGCTCCCTGCAACCTCAGCCTCCCCAGTTCAAGCAATTCTCCTGCCTCAGCCTCCTGAGTAGCTGGGAATACAGATGCATGCCACCAGGCCCAGCTAATTTTTATATTTTTAGTAGAGATGGGGTTTCACCATATCAGTCAGCCTGGTCTCGAACTTCTGACCTCATGATCCACCTGCCTCGGCCTCCCAAAGTGCTGGGATTACAGGCATGAGCCACCACGCCCGGCCCCATAAATTCTCTTCTTAGAAGAGAAAGGCAAGTGGTAGTCAATGGAACATTGTCCAAAGTTAACAGAGTAAGGTAATTTCTATGGCAAATCCTATTTCCCTGCTAGATCCTCTTAACACATGCTGTTTCTTCCAAACACTTGGTCTACCTGAGGAGGTACATGTCCTCTTCTTTAAAAGGTCAACAACTAAATCACATTTTAATAGTCCCACCTTCACTAAACTCAAAGAAACAAACAAATTTAAAAGGCAATTCCTTATCCATAATTTTTGCTTCACTTTTTCTCTACTTAATTTTGATTCTTTTGGCATTGATAGACATACTTCTGATATTCATAAGTTGGCTGACAGTTCACTGCAATTCCCATACCTTGCCCACATAAACAAGGCCAGTCTCCTTTCGAAGATTTAGGGTCATCTGCTTATTTCCAAAACTTTACACTATAGTGATGATGGCCAAGGGTGACAAATTATGTAGAGCACCCTACCCTGTCTAGTGTCAAATTGATGGATTCAGTCAAGGATTCAGTTAATGAAACTGAAACAAGCCATGAACAGCAAACCAACCTACTATTCTCTTTCTGTGTAACATTTTAACTGCCTGGTTTTCCTTACAGATCACCAAATAGGTGGCAGGAATTCTTTTTTTTTTTTTTTCTAATCCAGTTTACAAACCATTGAATAGGCTGCTTTGTCCAAATTACTGTTTCAGAGCCCTGATGTTTTCTTAGAGCAAAACAATACATTTATAAGGACATTTCAAGGAGTCAAAGATTTGAGGAAAAAACCTACAATGCAAATTGATGCATTATCATGCAGGCACAGATTTTAAGTGCTAAATAAATAAATAAATAAGGGCCAAAAGAATATGATGCCAGATTCACTAATGCCACAGATAAATTTATAACTGCTATGTGCAGTTATCCTAGGATTAGTGGAAGAAAAAAGAAAAATAAGATATGGTCCTTTTTTGACAGAGCCTATAAGTTTATTGGGGGCAAAAGGATTTATACGTTATAAATTAAATATCCATGCAATAACAATAACTGTTATTTATTGAGCACCTACTATGTGTTAGATAATATGTAAAGCTTTATACATATCCACTGGATGGATCCTCTTTGAACTGTATGATGTGAGATTTATACTTATTTAATAGAAGAGAATCTGAGCGTCAGTGACATTAACCAACTCCCTCAGGGCCACCAAGGTAGCAAATGTCAAAGTCTGATTTAGCCCCAGGACCTGTGTGACTCCAGAGCCTGTACTTATTTTGTCATTTCACGTCCTGCAAACAAAATGACAGCATTTGTTCACCCAGACTTGCCAGCAGTATTTTAAGTGTTTCCCATGAATTACCTTACTTACCCTCCCAGCAGCCTTGTGAAATGGTATTAATGGCCCCATTTCATAGACGAGACAATGAAGCTTGACCAAATCTCACAGCTAGTAGGTAGTGGAGCACATATTTACACTGAGGCAGCCTGACTCCAAACCTATGTCACATGACAATAGACAACTTGGTTCCAAATAACAATGGAGATAACCCACTGGCCTTGGGGGAGAAAATAATACTGCCAGCTGGTGTCATCAGAGATGTCTTCACATAGAATTAAAGACTACACTGGGTCTTTGTGAATGAGCAGGATTTGGGGAGGTGAAAAGGGAGACTAGGCTTTGTGTGTAGGGTCAAAACAACTTGACAGGCCAGGCGTGATGACACATGCCTATAATCCCAGCACTTTGGGAGGTCGAGGGGGGCAGATCACTTGAGACGAGGAGTTCAAGACCAGCCTGGCCAACATGGCAAAACCTGTCTCAAAGAAAAAAAACAACAACTTGACAGAAACTTATCATGGGTGAGGGTCTAATAAGTATGACCAGAGCAGTGGGAACCTCTTGGACAGCAGTAGGCAACAAGGCTGGGAAGATGGAGAAAAAAGAGCTTTGAGTGCCAAGCGAAAGAGTATGAGGGTGACTACTAGGCAGTAACTGAGTTAAAAGTGAAGATCGCTCTGGGTAGGTAAAGCCTGAACTAGCATATAGACTTTGACAATGAGAAGAGCTTGGAGCTCCACTTCAATCCCCATAACCTCACCCCAACCATGAGTCCAGTGAGCAGGCTGATAGGTGCTTCACCAAGAGACTGTTAGCAGAGAACAGTAACACCCTGCAGCCCCTCCAGCTGCCCCAGGCTGATCCAAAGCAGCCCTATTGGCATGGCAAACTACCAACAGGTTCCATGAGGCAGGGGTCCCCTGACCCAGGGCTACAGCCCGGTACTGGTCCATGGCCTGTTAGGAACCAGGCTACACAGCAGCAGGTGAGAGGCAGGTAAGCGAGCATCATCGCCTGAGCTCCGCCTCCTGTCAGATCAGTGGCTGCATTAGATTCTCAAAGGAGCACAAACCCTACTGTGAACTGCACATGAGAGGGATCTAGGTTGCGCATTCCTTAGGAGAATCTAATGCCTGATGATCTGAGGTAAAACTGTTTTATCCTGAAGCCATCCCTCCCTCACGACTGCCCCACTCTCCGTGGAAAAATTGTCTTCCATGAAATCAGTCCCTCGTGCCCAAAAGGTTGGGGACTGCCGCCTTAGGGCATCGCCAGCATCCTAGTGACCATCCCCCACCATCCTCTCCAAGCTGGCCGTGTCTGAGTATCCAGCGCACAGAATCCAGTCAGCTCTCAACATTGTCAGTTGATCTCAAAGATTACTTAAATATTTGCTTAGTAATTGAAATAAAGTGCCTTTCCAATAACCAAACGCCAGCAGAATGAGATATACTACTTGAGGAGCCTCTCAGTTCTGAGCAATGAGAGATTTAAACTGAGCTGTTTATAACTGAACTACTCTTCTCCATTTCCATTTAAACACTAGTCATCTGTCTTTCTCCCCTGCCCCCAAGGCTCTTACATCCCGCTTGTTTTTTCATTATGCACCTCTCACCTCTACAATCAGGCAGTCCATCAGCACTAAAGAGCATTATAAGCAAAGCCACACTTCTCGGAGGTTCTTCAGAGGACACTATTGGCATTTAGGATAGGAAAATTACTCACCTTGCAGAGATGTCCTGGGCAAAGCAGTATGTACGTCATCCCTGCCTCCCATTTGTGGAACATCAGTATTGCCCTCCCCCCATCACCATGACAACAAAAAACACTCCCATGTACGTCCAGACACCGCTTGAGAGTGGCAGCACCACCCCCAGTGGAGAACAACTCAGAACCTCTAAGCTTGGACAGTCAGAGCTCAAAATTATCTTAGCCTACCTGAAAGAGATCACCTTTAAAAAAACCATAATAAAGTCTTCCATTCTAAAGATAATTAAATTTCTTAAAGAGCAATCCCACTCTTTCCCACCCATCAATAAGAGCACCTAGGATTGGGCAATTTCACCCTGCAGCTGCAGCAACTTGAAATGAACTCCCCTGGGAGTGTGATAAAGAATCTAAGTTCCAGGAAGGCCTGTTTCATCCTGGAATGCTCCATTCCATTGCACGTCCACAGGTCTACCCCTTTAAGGGGAGGGGATCACAGTTGAAAAACACAAGCGTCTGAAATCCTCAAGTAGTTCATCATTAATGTAAAGGATCGTGGCTAAGAAAAACAGTCAAACACATCTGCTTTATGGTGCAAACTTTTCCCATCCATCTTCATTATCAGAGCAAAAAAATAATTTCTTCAAATGTCCTCCCCCCCACCACATACACTCACAAAAAAACAAAAATATAAATTGACAATCACTTAAGTCTCCAAACATTCAAAAGAATCTCCAAGATTTTACCAAGAACGCTGAGCAAGGAAAACTTCCTATCAGCCAGCATCAAAGCACTGAAACTGCATTTGTATCAATCTTCTCTGTGCTCCCCCTGAATAGCTCATGCAGTGCTTTCTCTATCCGCTAAGTCACTGAGATTCCGGGAGAGGGACTATCCCTACACATGGAAGGAAACTAAACCCAAGACCTTCTCCTCTGCCCCCCATCCCGACTAGGGGCTAACTGGTTATTTACCTCTTTCATGCTAAAAGAGCTACACTTATAGGATGTTGAGAAAGAACACTATCCAAACAGAAGAAAAATTAAGATGGCCTGCCTTCCCAGGTGAATAAAGACCCAATGAATCAAACTACTTAAAAGAATAGCATTGCCCTTCAGCACCTGGTGATTTAACGCACCCTGTGCAAAAACTATAAATCATCCCATTTAAGAGCAGATTTCCAGTCCCAAACTCCCAGAGAATTCCTATATGGCTTTTTGACTAACAATATAAATTACTGGAAGATGGTTGCATAGAATCAAACACTGAGAAAGAAAATGGACATTCATGAGAAATAAAAGACAAGAGAGACGTTAGAAAGGCAGCTTTCCTGCTTAAGGCTTTTGAATGATGTTTCAGACTAGCATTAATAGACAGTTTTCCTGATTAATTAGGTCCAAATGTTGAACCATAAATGAAACTGACATGGATATGTTAAAGCTACAAGCATCACTTTCATTTTGGTCATCTTAATAATCAGATGAGATCACCAGCTTATCAAATGAATGATAGCTTGATACTCCAATTATGATAATAACGACAAGAAGAGAAGAAACTAACTCTCAATTGGTGGATCTGGTAATTCCCCATAGTCATAGGCTAAATTATTTATAACTACAAAATGGACCTTCTTGACTGAATCATATAAACACCTTGCAGTATTCCTTCTCCCTAACTCAGTGTTATTTAGTTCTTGACTAACACAAGAGTTACAACAAGTTCTAAAGACATGAGAAGAGAGAGAAGATGTAAAAATAGGGAGAAAAAGAAAAAGGGAGAGAGAGGAAAAGAGAGAGGGTAGAAAGGAGAGATGTCACAGTTAGCAATCAGTGTCCAGGCAGCAAATTTAACAAGACCTGGCATCTTGCATCCTAACCTTGGTTTAAATGACACCTGGCATCTCGCACTTTAACCTCAATTTGGTACAAAATGGCAACTCATCCTTATTTGGCTATGGCCCAAATTCAGACTGAACCAGTATGTAATTGCTAAGTGGGTTTATAGGCAAGGGCAAGTTACATAGGAATTAAACAACTTCCCATTCTAAATGTGTACATTTTCAGAAAGTAGAGATCAGGTATCTCTCTCTCTCTCTCTCTCGCTCTCTCTCTCTCTCTCTCTATGTGTGTGTGTGTGTGTGTGTATATATATATATACACACACACACACACACATATATAATTTACTCTAATGAAACCAATGCTTCAACATCAATAAGGAACTCTGATGATAACTCTTATCAAAAAAAGTTTATGCTTGGTGATGATGAGGCTCATTGCATTGTTATTCACACAAACACTGAACTTTATCCACAGTTCATGTGTTAGATGAATAATTAAGTTGCACACTCATGCACACTTCAATCTTGACCATTTAGTTATGGGTATGTATGGCTTCTGCCAACAGAGTATGAATTTTCTTAAACTGTTAAGAAATATTGTGCAGCTTTGGGAGGCCGAGGCGGGTGGATCACAAGGTCAAGAGATCGAGACCATTCTGGTCAACATGGTGAAACCCCGTCTCTACTAAAAATACAAAAAAATTAGCTGGGCATGGTGGCGCATGCCTGTAATCCCAGCAACTCAGGAGGCTGAGGCAGGAGAATTGCCTG
>NW_016107943.1:255827-283068 GCF_001604975.1 Cebus imitator
AAAAAAAAAAAAAAAAAAAAAGAAATATTGTGCAGCAAGAGTGCCAAAAGATTTCCAACAATAAGTTAAAAAGCCTTTTCTTGGGCAATAAGTACTGATAATTAATCATCTAGTAAGCTGAAGTCAATATTTTTAATAAAAATGTAATATGTCATTCCTTTTTAAAAAATTGGTTTTGCTGCTGTTTTACACAATATTTTTTGTACTTTTCCCCTTTAGTGACAAGTTATGCCTTGGAAAGTAAAGTTTAAAATTCTCCTGCCATGACCTGGATATATGAAATATAAAGAACAGAAGAACAGATGAGACTAAGCGACCTCTGTATTCCCAGGGCCTGTTACAGAACCTCCTAATACCCAGCCTACACTCAATAAATGAACCATATATGATGTGTTAGAATATATGTGTGAAACCAACATGATGTCCAAAAGATGATAAAGAGATCTGAAAGGAAGGAAGGAAAGAAGGAAGGATGGAAGGAAGGAGGGAAGGAAGGAAGGAGGGAAGGAAGGGCTACAAGGGCACATCTTATCCTACAATCAAAAATTGCAATTTGTATTATAAGCAATTTGCTAATGTAGCATAATCATGATTTTAATTTCCCTATACAGAGACAAACGTAATGCTGAATCATTGCCTTGTAAATCTATAAAGCAGGAACTATTATATTTGCAAATACTCTCATGGTGGAATGACACTAAATTTCCTGTGTCTCCCCTACTGCATTGCTTTTAACAGACTGAGCAAAAGAACTTCAGAACATGCCTCACCAGCATGTTGTCTTTGCACAGGGAGTCCCTTGGTTTGTTATGCCTGGGCTCAAATACATTAGTAGGTCTCCAAATCACGTTCAGGCTCTGTAAATGTCATCACTTCAACTTATAATGTGATTGTGATGACCTGAAACAATTCAATAGCTTGTTGACATGGAATCAACAATATTACATTTTCACCAACTGATACCCACGTGTAATAAGGTGGTGTTCAGGTTTCTACCCAGACATGGTGAATTTATAATGTCCCAATATTAACACCAACATGAATAAAATTACAAGTTTATCTGCAATGACTGTCAGAAACAAAGAAAAAAAGCAGAGTATATTTCCTAAGATTTTGCCTAATCTGTGTTTTAAATATAGTAAAAACCTTTGTCACTATTGTAAATATAAAATCTTAGAAACTTAATGCCAAAAAAAGTATGGTTTCAGTAATAAACTGTACCAGAAAGTACATACAATAAAATCTCTACTAACTGACACAAAAGTAAGTAAAGCCATTTGCTTACTGGAGTTCTGTTTGTATTATACTTTTTAAAAAGGCAATAAAATAAAATAAAATGATATTACAGAGTTAGCCAAGCATAGAGTTTTCAGAGGCCATCTCAATTCTGGGTGTTGGGTACCTACAGTTTCAGTCCTAGATTAGCATGAATGAACTAACATGCAGAATATAGATCCATAAGCATCGTACTAATTAAGTAAGATTTAAATGAAATTCAGTAAGAATGGCTAAAATAAGAAGAATAACAATGGAAAAAACAGTAGCCAGAGGGCCAAGGGATGCATGGCTTTCAGCTCTGGCAAAGCACTGACTGTCCCTATTAAGTTCCATGAGGGCAGGAACTGTGTCTCATTTACCACTGAACCTTCACTCAGTAAATATTTGTTACTGAACTGGCTTAGCTTGATGAACTTGAATTTAAACTGATACAGTACGTAGTTTTCTTACCTACAAAATTTCTGACCTGCAAAATCAGGTTATGGTGAAGATTCAAGAGGTGCCTGTAAACCTCTGGCACAATGCCTGAAGCATAGCCGCCCATCCATGACGTGTGGTTCCTTCCAGGGGATTTCCACCACTCAGCTAACTCTAACATTCTAAAAGTTGTTTCCCTACTTTCTGACTGAGAGAAAACTTTCAAAATCTAAGCCACCTTGCTTGGTAGGATCCGCAGCGCTGAAAGCACAGGTGTTACTGGTTGCCTCCACGGGCCCAGTCAAGGGCAAGGGTGAAAAATCAAGATTTATTCTAAGAAACACAGGTCAAACTAGAGCCAAAGCAAGCTTGCTCCCAATTTGCTATTTTCTTGTTTATGTACTTCCGATGTTTGTTTTCTTGTTTATATATTTTTCTATTTTCCTACAATGAACATTTTTATTATTTTGTCTGTTGTAAATCACTCATATTTCAGGTGATCCTCTGGAGTTTTATGTGAAATACTGCAGCTGTGTAATTACGACACCAAAAAGAAATGGATGATAAATATACAGGCTTTCCCAGAATGGACCTTAAGTCATTATACTGTACATTAAACTTGGTCATAGTTATCGATCATCATAAAAAGGATTCCTGTTGACCTCAACTCATGCTTCGGCATAAGCCATAGAATTAAGGACATAAAGAAATCCAGGCTTAATCAACAGAAACTAAGCTAAAAAGTTTTCCATTTCAAAAGTTTAGCCAGCACAGTAGCTCATGCCTGTAACCCCGGCACTTTGGGAGGCCAGGAGTTCGTGATCAGCATAGACAACAGAGAGAAATCATGTCTCAATAAAAGAAAGTTCAGAGATTCTCCAGGTCCCAGGTTTAAGATAATTAATTTCAAATTTTTTCTAAAAGCATTAAAGTCCAGGTGTGGTGGATCACTCCTGTAATCCCAGCACTTTGGGAGGCCGAGGCAGATGGATCACTTGAGTTCAGGAGTTAAAGACCAGCCTGATCAACATGGTGAAAACCTGTCCCTGCTAAAAATACAAAAAATTAAGCTGGGTGTGGTGGCTCACGCCTGTAATCCAAGCACTTTGGAGGCCAAGGCGGGTGGATCACCTGAGGTCGGGAGTTCAAGACCAGCCTGACCAACACAGTGAAACCCCGTCTTTAAAAATAATAATAAAAATAAAAAAATAAAAAATAAAAATACAAAAAATTAGCCAGGCATGGTGGTGTGTGCCTGTAATCCCAGCTACTCAGGAGGCCGAAGTGGGAGAATCTCTTGAACCCAGGAGGCAGAGGTTGCAGTGAGCTGAGATAGCGCCATTGCACTCCAACCTGACAGAGTGAGACTCCATCTCAAAAAAAAGCATTAAAAATATTCACTATCCTAGTTGTCTAAACTTTCTCTTATATAAAATACAACAAATGCAAAAAATATTCTTTGACTAAAATAATATATGATAATGACGCTCCAATTCATTCAAACAAAAACTTCATTATCTTGTTACCTTATTTCTGGCTGAATGAGAATAGATTTCCATATACCTAGACATGCAGCCCTTGCAAAAGAAGGAATAAGGCTGGGTGCAGTGAGTGGCTCACACCTGTAATTCCAGCACTTTGGGAGAGTGAGGCAGGTGAATCACTGGAGGTCAGGAGTTCAACACCAGCCTGGCCAACAAGGTAAAACCCCGTCTCTACTGAAAATACAAAAACAAAAATTAGCCAGGCATGGTGGTGTGCACCTGTAATCCCAGTTACTCAGGAGACTGAGGCAGGAGAATCACTTGAAACCAGGAGGCAGAGGCTGCAGTGAGTTCAGATGGGCCATTACACTCCAGCCTGGGTGACAAAGCAAGACTCCATCACACACACACACAAAAAAAAGAATGAAATACCCCATTGCCATGACCCCACTCCTGTGCTTTTCCATTAATGAAACAAAGAGACCTTACCACCCTCCAAAGTATTCTCCACTGCACAGAGCAAATGCTCACACTAAATGCAACCCAACAAACAGGTACTGAAGCTCTGGTAGACCATTTATTTTTGCGCTCTTAAGGTAGAGTAACACTTGTCAGGAAACAAGCCCTCTGGCCCACAACTGTTTGGCTGTCCTCAAGCAAGCCAATACAACGATCCCATCTCCTTCCAGAAACCAAGAATCTAAAGTTAGCCAGTGTTCCCTGGGAAGAGTTATGTTCACTCTGTTTACTATAAGCACTCAACACTTCACAAAGTTTGGTGGGTAAGGTTACAAAGAGGGAAAAGCAACTTAAACTTAAAAGGCTGTTCTGATAGTTCAGGAATGAGATGATTAGAGCCTTATCTAGTTAAATGGCCCCACCTCTGCCTGACTTCCCCCACCCGTCTAAAAATCCTTTCCTTCTCTCTCCCTCAGATCCCCATAACATGGCCAGAGTTTTCATGGCTCGTGACCGAGACCCCAAAAATCTGCTCCCAGGTGAACTTATTTACAGGAAGGTCTGAGTGATTCTTAAAGCCTTCGTCGGGTATTTGCACTTTCAGCAGAAAATAGAAGCCCTCTACGGAATGAATTTTCTAATTGTGGCATTTTAAGCATTCCTAATGCCTAAATACCTTCCTCACCAGCTTGATGGAGCAGATTGTAGGGGAACAGAGTATCTTATCAGGGCTTCTAACATCGTACCACATAGGTTGTGGTACCATTTATAAGGCCATCTTTGTTAATGCCAGAAACCTCATCAACAGTGAGATAGCATTTTCCCATAAAAGCACAGGCCAGTTCAAATACAGTCAAAGGGCTTTTCAGGAGAATTTGGTGACATCTCTGGATCAGTGTAATGTATTTCAGATTAATCTGAACTGAAGAAAAAGGCCCTAAGGGAATATTGCAAAAGCAATGACTCCCAAGGCCTCCAGAGAATCAATTAACACCTGAACATGATTAATGAAACACTGTCATTTGGGATCTGTTGTAAACAGAAAGCTCTTATCCTACTATTTGTAACTCAAAGAACTCCTTCCACTGGAAACAAAAGATTCATCCATTCCACCCAAAGTGGAATATATGTGTATGTATGCATGTATATCTACATATATGCACACGAGGGAGCCCAATGTTACCGGGCTTACCCCAAGAAACAGACTTGAGGTCAGTGTCATGGCTCATGCCTATAATCCCAACACTTTGGGAGGCTGAGGCCTGGGATCGCTTGAGCCCGGGAGTTTGAGACCACCCTGGGCAACATAGTGAGAGCCAGTATCTACAAAAATAAAACAAATTAACCAGGCGTGGTGGTGCACACCTGTAGTCCTAGCTATTCAGGAGGCTGAGGTAGGAGGATTGCTTGAGCCCAGGAGTTTGAAGCTGCAGTGAGCTAAGATCATCCCACTGCACTGCCCTCCAGCAAAAGAAAGAGAACAAAAGGGGAGGGGAGTGGGGAAGGAGAGAGGGAGGGAGTAGAGGAGGAGAGAGAGAGAGAGATAAAGAAAGAGAGAGAGAGAGAAAGGGAGGAACAGAGGGAGCAAGGGAGGGAAGGAGGAAAGAAGGGAGGAAGGGAGGAAAAAAGAAGGAAGGAACGGAGGGAGGGAGGGAGGGAGGAAGGGACGGAGGAAGGGAGGAGAGAGAGAAGGATAGAAAAGAAAATAAAGACAAAATGCATTCCAAAAGGCACACTTTATAGAGTGCTCATGTCGCCACGTGTTTGTTTACCATCACTGGATTCACTCAAGAAGTTTCAGTAAATTTGTCCCCCTATTGAGTCAACTATTGCTACATATGAAATCATTATTTCTCCAAGTATATCAGTCTGTATTTTCCTTCTTCCATTCTGCCCAGCATGTCTAAAAGTCAACAGCTTTTCCACACAAGGTTAAGAAACAAAGTCTGAATAGCCAGATGGAGCATACTATTGGGAAACTACTATAATATTACAGTAGGGCAAGGAAGGGGAAGAGCATGCGAAGACTGCTTAGAAGCCAAGTACTGTCCAGGGTAAAGTCCCTCTAGTCATATACCCAGGGTTCAAACCACTGCTCCACCTCTTACTAACTCTCTGACAGCCATTTAATTTCTGTGCCTCAGTTTCCTTATCTACAAATGGAGATAATAAGAGCTCCTACTCATAACATTAATCTGAGGATAGAGTGAGGATTATGGGTCTGGCACAGCAGTGTTTAATAAAAATTAATAACTGTTACCATTTTTAGGCCAGTGGTTTCTGATCCTTTAAACTCCAAATATTGTCTCCCTCTGAATTCTACAGTTTTTTTTCTGCTTCATGTATATTTTGCTTATATAAGAATTTATATATATAGCTCTTCTATATTCATCATCTGCAACCCAGTTTGAAAATCTATTAAAATAACCTAATTATGTGGCATATTCCCCCAAAATCTGATTTAATACAGAAATTTACTCTCTTCCCCCCTAAATATTTCTTAAGTCTAAGATTCACAAAAGAACAACATCTCCATAATCAAGGTAAAACTGAACTAGAAAAATAAAACTTAACTCACAAAGATAGGCAAATTTACAGGCACACATCTATTCCACATACTTTCAAAAATATATCACTACTTAGGGAAATAAATTAACTAAATTTTCTAGTTGATATTGGCTGTGTTTTTAAGAAATTTTCAACAATTATATTTCAAGAGTGTTTAAGAAGTTTAGTAATAATAAAAAATACATGATTAACTAAATAACATTAACCAGTTGCCTACAAGTAGATATCTTAATCCAAATAAGTTGATATTGATGATATTTATTGAACCACTGAGTTATACAATGTAGAATTACTAACCCCTGTTATTAGTATCTACGATTTTAAAATTCTCCTCACTTCATTCTGATAAACTTGGAAATTGTTTCTGACTTCATAACATTTTGAAAAAGGCCAAACATGGGGGAAACATAGAGACCACATCTCACAAAAGGAAAAGTCCAAAGCTTTTCAAAATGCAGACTGCTAAGGGTATTGTCACCATAGCAACCCTTGAGTAAAGGGAATTCCAATATGAAGAAACCAGAGAATAGGCAGTATTTTCACTTCAAAAGCATAAACTTATGGATGCATCTATATGGTATGCATTTGTACTCTATAACGTCAAAGGTTAAAAGTGACTTTAAAGTCAAATTCCAGCTTTCTTTTGGTGCATACTATATACCTACAATTGATTTCCTATCTTTCAGAGTCATTCAGAATAAGTTTTATCCTTCTTCATATAATAGTTCCTCAAATATTTGGAGAGCTAGCTAGTTCCTCTATTCTTCTCTTTTCCAAAAGAAACATCTCCAGTTTTCTCATCATTCTTGTTTCTCTCTTCCAAATAAAGTTCAAATTTTCCATGCTGCTCCCAAAATGTAGTACTCAAAGCTGAAGAGAAGGTGCCCAGTGTCACCGGACCAGCTGTGGCCAGGACCAGTCGTGGTATATTGTAACATTCATTTCCCTCTCCCTCTTCAGTAACAGAGCCCGGTGTTACTCAGGTGAACCATGTGCTCAGCTAAAAAGCTGCATTTGCCAAACTTCCACTAAATGTGATCATAGGACCAAGTCTTAATTGATGAGGTCAAATGCAAGCAGTAGTGTTGTGTGGGACTTCCGGAAAGTCTCCTTTAAATGGAGAAGGCATCTCCTTCTTTCTCTTCCTGCAATCCCACTACCTGGCATGGAGAAAGGATGGCTATGGCTATAGCAGCCATTTTGGACAATGAGGTCACCAGGAATGGGAGTCACCAGCAGAGGATGTTGGAGGCTGGGTCTCTAATGGTATCATGGAAGCACCAAACTATCCTTCTACTGCTGTTTATGTAAGAGAGAATTAAATGTTTGTCTTGTTCAAGCCAAACAAAATCCTCTCTGTGACAGAAGCCCAGAGTAGAGCATGCCTATTACCTCCCCAACGTGATGGAGTTGCTTTACTATAACACATGTTGTTCTTTTGACTTTCCAGTAAACGAAGACTTCTTGAGTGCCTGTTTATGCCTGGCACTGTAGGCGTGACTCTTAGCATCGATGGTCCTGTTCTATGCCTCTCCCCAAAATATACTCTTCTAGAGGAAGGGATGAAATATACACACAAATGATTGTACCTCATGGCATAATGAGACATGCTATAAGAGAGGTTCAGATAACATTCAGTGTCAATCAAGAAAGGTCCTGCAGAGGAAGGTGCATTTAAACTACAAATAGTTGGATCTGAAGGGAGGGGATGCCTCACAGAGGGAACAAACTAGAACTGGCACAGAAACAGGGAAGTGCAGGGCATATTCAAGAAAAAGCCACATTATTCATCAATGTCACTGACACATCTTCAAATTACAACGATCGTACTTGAGGCAGATTCTCTGTCATGTGAAGTAAAAAAATACAAATAAATTTGCAAGATCTATGACACCCTCTAAAGCCACTAAGTGCCTCCATAGAATCAATTCAATTCCCCAGGCGTTCATAGAGCACCAACTGTTTCTCCATCAAATAAGAGTTTCTTCCAATCTACAAAGCCATCCTAAATTTAAACAAATTTCAAACATTTTCCGTATTTTAAAAAACACTTGGAGGCGATAACTTGTCAATATTTTACTAAACCGGCAGAAATGTTTCCAAGAGGCATATTCCGATATTTAACAAACTGTAAAAGCACAAAGCAAATGTGGTTCTCCTTTTCCTCTTACTATCGATTAAAATTACAGAAGCAAGAAAGTAAAGCATGTGGGAAAACAGAGCATTAGAGTTAAGTATATGAGACCCAGAGCTAAATATCCTACTCTGCCTCAGTTCACTCATTAGTAAAAAGGGGATAGTAATGGTATCCACCTCCCTGGACTGTCATAAGAATGAAATGCTATAGTTATGGTGACCATATTCAGCATATAGTAAGTTTCAGTGTATGACAGCTCTTATTACCAATATCATCCCTTCCTGCCGCTGCTCACTCCTATCAACCAAGATGGGCCCTCAACAGAGGTACTATTGGCATTTGAGCCTGGACAACTCTTTGCAGTATGGAACTATCCTATGTATTGCAATGGTTTAGCATTCCTGTCCTCTGCCCTCTAAATGCTGGCAGTGATACTCAGGCATTGTGACAATCAAAAAATGCTATTACATGTTTCCAAATGTTCCCTGAGGGAGATGATCCCTAGTTGATTCCACTGAACCAAGTTGATTCCATTGAACCAACTAGGAATCAATGAACTAAACCTAACAAAATGTCATACACCACGCCCAGGTGGACAACAAGCTGGAACTTTTTCAGATAGCAAAATCCAAAATAAATCATTGAATATTTATGGTTGTAATTAACATACACATACATTGAAAAGACACGTCTAGGCCAAGCGCAGTGGTTCACACCTGTAATCCCAGCGCTTTGGGAGGCCAAGGCAAGTGGACCACGAGGTCAGGAGTTTGTGACCAGCCTGACCAACATGGTGAAACCCCATCCCTACTAAAAATACAAAAATTAGCCGGGCTTAGTGGCACACACCTGTAAACCCAGCTACTCAGGAGGCTGAGGCAGGAGAATCTCTTGAACCCAGGAGGTGGGGGCTGCAGTGAGCCCAGATCGTGCCACTGCACTTCAGTCTGGGTGACAGAGTGAGACTCTGTCTCAAAAAAAAAAAAAAGAAAAGACATGTCTAATATTTCCATAAATCAAACATACCAACTTATAAAACAAATAATATTTATAAAACAAGTTATCAAAAACAGCAACAAATTGAACAACGCTTTCTCTTTGTTCCCTGGTGACTCTCCTTTTCTCATCACTTCCAGGTGCACAAATCTAGCTCTGCCCTCATCATCTGTCACCCAGATAATCCCAGTAATCCTCTAACTTAACTAGTTCATCTGCTTTTTCTCATTGTGCAAGTTTCTTTTTCTCTTTACAAAAAGAAAGTCTGATTATTGTACTTCCCAGCTTACATTTCTTCAAAGGCACTAAACTTCTTAGCTTGACATACAAAATCCTCCACAGTCCACTCTCCCAGCTCCCCTAAGACTCAGTTCAAATGGCAATCTGTGCAGTCTTCCTTGACCCTTGGTCCTCTCAGGCCTACTTGACTACATCCCTGCCTTTCCTGTTCCCCCAAACTTCTATTATAGCACCTCCCACCCTGTAGCACAATTGTTTATTTGCATGTCTTATTCATCTATGCATCTTACCAGTTCCTGACAAAATATGCTTTCAATATATATGTGTGTGAAATAAATACATTAGGGATCATTTTAACTGTAATTATTAACCAAGTCTTTGACCTTCCTGTAGTTTCATGAAATAATGAGGAACTCTTACAAGAGAGAAAACTCTTCATTGACTGTGATTCTTACATGCTCTGCCTAAAACCTCTCACAAAATCAAGTGTTCCTCTTCAAGTGTAGTCTTCCTAGGGCAAATCCTTCTTGCACAGAGGACACATCTGACCTCCACTTAGACCCATGCTTCCATCATTCCTGTTCTCGGAGTTACAGAGACATCATCAGCAAGCTCTGCATAAAACCAAGTTTACATGAAGCATGCACAGGACACCTATAATGGAAACACCAGGTCCACCAAAGTTAGAACTTCTTGGCAGCTTGACATTTGGATCTGTGCCTTCAAGACCTGGGAGGTGAAGAACCAAACGTTTTTGGGGGAAGAAAGGCAGGTGACTTTTTTTGTCTAGTAGTTTCATCTCCTTTAAAAAGTTGTATTTTTCCCCAGCAATTTCTATGGATAGAGAATTTGGCAAGTGGTTTCTTTATTTCAAAAAAACCACAGCCTGGTGGCTGCTCTGCTGCATGACCTAACCAAGAACTGGTCAACTATGAATGATTTAATATCAGGTTCCCTGTGGGGCCAAATGTTTACTGAATGCTCACCAAGAGCCAGGACCTTGCATGTTCACAATGTTCTTTAAATATTTTGAGGTATCTGTAAGGTATAAATTACTAACATCCATTGTATAGTCCAGGAAACTGAAGCTCAAAGAGGTCAAGTGGCCCAGAGGTACACGTCTGGAAAGCAGTCGAGCTAAAATCTCTGAGCTCCAATTCCAGACTCTGTCCCAACACCAGAAAGGGTTTGGCCACAGGTTAACTATGTTCAGGGCAGATCCTGCTGAGACTGGAGACCCTTAGGGAAGTTGGGAATGGGTAGTGGGGTATGGCCAGGAGGCTACTATAAGAATAGGAAGAGCCCAAAATTGTGCTTGGCAGCCAGAGATTTAAATTTACAACTGTGGCTTCAGCTCAGTCTCAGAATGTAGGCTACCCTTAATACCTTAAGGAACGCCCTAGGAATTTTCTCTTTATAAAATGGGAGCATAGCACGGAATTTTTTGCAAATACACAAATATTTACTAACTCCTCAAAAGTTATTCAAGATGCCAAATATCCCTTCCTGAAGCAACCATAAATAACCCCATATTATCTGTCCTACCATGAAAATCCTACTGTGAAAATACGCAATGGCATATTCAGGGGTATAGGATATGGTTTTATAATGTTCCAGCTCATATTTTATTGGAGACAAAGACAAAGTTAGATAAGCAGGGAACAGAATTTTCAATTATAAAAATTCTAAAAAGTAATAACATTTTAGTTGTATATTTGTATGGTATTATTTATTTATTTATTTTAATTATTTTTTTTTTAAGAGACGGGGTCTTGCTATGTTGCCCAGGCTGGAGTACAGTGGCTATTCACAGGCGCATTCCCACTACTGATCAGCACGGGACTTTTGACCTGCTCCGTTTCCGACCTGGGCCGGTTCACGCCTCCTTAGGCAACCTGGTGGTCCGCTGCTCCTGGGAGATCACCATATTGATGCTGAACTTAGTGTGGACACCCGATCGGCATAGCGCACTACAGCCCTGAACTCCTGGACTCAAGAGATCCTCCAGCCTCAGCCTCCCGAATAGCTGGGACTGCAGGCACCCACCACCGTGCCCTGCTATATGGTATTTTTTAAATGCAATCAAGCTTTACATATGAATGCAATCAATATATCCCAATATTTTGTGAAATTCCCTCTAAATGAAGCACATAAGATATCCATTAAAGTTTATTTTTAGCTAAAAGCCAAACCCTGTTTCATTTTATTATAGCCTTCATCTAGTTTTAACTTAGAAAAAAGAAATGTAACAAGACATTAAGTGACTTAATAATAAAAGCTTATCCTAGAATGCATTTCAGGATTACTTGCCACACACACCCCAACAACTGCTCTCCCTAAATCATTCTTTCCAAATGTGCTGAGATGAAGGAGCAAAGGTGTCCTTAAGCCTGACTTTCCCTTAAAACCGTATATTAAAAGTTTCCCTGGTATGCTCCTCTCAGACTAAAACTGGCTTATGATTAAGAGTAACAGTGGCAGGGAGGGAATGAGATGAGAAGGAAACTCTCTCTAATTTGTCATCAAAAAAATAAATCAGAAAATAGCCTTTAATCTTAAGAGTACAATTTACTGATTTAGTCATTTATTTACAAAATTGATGGAAATTGTTAACAAGGAGTTAATTGATTTAAGTCACCTGATTACCACAGTTAATTAACCACACTGACTTAATCTTCTTTGAAAACATCAACTAATCATTTCCCAGGTGTCAAGGGCTAAATCGTTAAATAAAAAATAAACCTCTGTCCTCCTCTTCAAGAGAGATTTCTCAAGTGTGTTTTCTTTACGGATTCCAATCTAGCAAAAGCCAAGTTTGGGGAAATTTTGTTTTTATATGGCTCTACTGAAAGAACTGCCATTTTTCCAGAGTTTTTTCTCCATTATAATAAAGGAAAGGCAGTCTTGCAACCTTACAGTGAGTGTCATTTTGAATTACTTCAAAAATGAGCAAGGAACAGTTCTTAAATAAAAATGAACAAATAAAAGGCAATGGAGACATTCATCTGGGAAAGTCAGTTTTCAAACAAAGAACTTAAAAAACACTTTATTGGGACGGTGTGACTACAAAGGAATAGCACAAGGGAATTAGCGGGGGAGACTGAACTGTTCTAATCCTGATTGTGGTTGTCGCTACACAAATATGTACATGATTAAAATTTACAGAACTGTACACATACACAGAAATTTTAGCCTATGTTAATTTTTTAAATAAAATAAAGCACTTCATAAAGGACAATTCTCTTTTTTACAGATAGAAAAATGGAAGTCGATCACTTGGCCCCACCTCAAAAGGGAAAGGGGGGGCAGTGAAAAAAAAAAAACTAGCACTGTTAGAAAATCAGAAATCACCCTACATGACTCTTGCCATTCTTGTTCTCAGTTAGCAGAACAGTTTCTTCTCTTCAAAAACAAGGACCAAAAAAAGTCAATTGCCTTTGATCCTCCAACGTGCCCATAGAACAGCAAGGTCTTGGAAGGAACCAAAGTCCCAGGTCACTGTGACAAGTCACGCTTAGGCCTCCTAAAGGGAAGAAGTAACTAGAGCTTTAATACAACTCCATCCTTCTTCCTATCCCTTTCTCCTTCCTTCAATCACAGCAAAATGCTTGAAAAATAAATCTGGATTACAGTGGGATTTTGTTGCACATATTCACAATCAGCAACAACTATTAAAGACCCTTTTGATTTCCCTTACAGGGAAATGAAAGTGTTCAATACAATATGATCCTTCTTAGCTCAAGGCCCTCTTGGTGCCATGTTCTCTCGTCTGCACTGTTGAGTTTAATTATTTACAGCAAGAAGGATCTAACTTTCACTGTCTTTCAGTTAGTACGTTCAATTTTTAAACCATGAATTTTGTTTTTCAGTAGACTCTTAGCCTTCAATGATTACTTAGCAAATTCTTTCAACACATCACTGCACCAAATATTAGGGAAGAAGTAAATTCTTATATCAGAAGTGACCTTGAAAAAAAATGCAGAATTTTGGTACATAAAAACTAACATTTAACAATTGATTGAGACATGTATATTCAACTTTATTTATTTGCAAATTCTTTTTTTATTACACAGTAATTTAAAAAGAGAGCTGGGCACAGTTGCACACATCTTAGTCCCAGCTACTCAGGAGGCTGTGGCAGGAGAGTTGCTTGAGCCTAGGAGTTTGAATCCAGCCTGGGCAACATAGTGAGACCTCCCCATCTCTAAAGCATAAAATTTAAAAATTTTTTTTATTAAATATAAATATAAATTTAAATAAATATAATAGGATTCCCTATTAATAGTAATCATTATGGTCTAGATAAATTACAACTGTCATGTACATTAAAATCCAAGAGTCTCTTCTCAAACTTACCAGGCACTGATGAATCCCCAAGGAATGGTTGATAGAATCTTGCAACTGTTGCTTTTAAGGACAACTTTTTCTTTTATTATAACACCTCAATTTCTATTGCTAACTAGAGGAAGGACAGCCATACTAGAAGTTTGTAAGTTCTATCTTTGAGGCCCTCCTAATAGATCACAGCTGAAATTCCCCATAAAGCCATTCTTAGAAAAAGCACAACCTTTTTTTCCCCCCAGAAAAGGAAGTTGGCTTATTTTCAAGACTATATCATACCTTCTGGCACTTTCTCTCTTTCATCACAATCAAAACATAACAGCTTTGAGTCTCCTTCTCTCTGAACCTTACTCTGACAAACATTTACTGTGCATTCATAACTCAACTAACTACTTTACCCTACAGGAGTGAACATTTCCACATTGTAACAGGAGCTTCAGGAGGAAACAATGTCTTACTCTGAAGAACTGGCTTCAGCAATGACAGAGCAGAGATCTTTGGCCATAGTGAGAGATCGTTTGAGGCCAAGAGATCTTTAAGCACATCCAGCACATAGGAAATGTCTTCTCTACCTCTACAAGAGCAGCCTTCTCTGAGAAGTAAAGAAACTCAGCTCTCATTTGGTTGTTCTTTTTTTTTTCTTCAATGACTTTAAATAAGAGATCTTGAGAATTTTTCCATCAATATTAAACAACCTCTGAAAATCTATAGATGACTGCTGTTCCTAATGGAAGGTTAGAATTGAACTCTCTGATTAGGTAAGGGTCCTTTGGATTAAAAGACATATAATTACAGAGGAAAAAAAAGAGTGTCCCCAGATAATGAAATAGTAGCGTAGGAAAAACCCAGCGGAGGCCGGGCGGGGTGGCTCACGCCTGTAATCTCAGCGCTTTGGGAGGCCGAGGCGGGTGGATCACCTGAGGTCAGGAGTTCAAGACCAGCCTGGCCAACATGGTGAAATCCTGCCTTTAAAAAAAAAAAAAAATTAAAAAATTAAAATAAATTTTAAAAATAAAGAAAAAAGAAAAAGAAAAACCCAGCAGAAATCAATCTGTACTTAAAAAGTATAGCCTTCTAGTCTTCTAGAAGGAAGTGGAAATGTACTCTGTTCAACAGTAAGCTGTTTTGGATGTGGTGTATGTTGAAGGACTCTCCCTATACTCTGCAGTGCCTGGTTACATCAGGACTAGAGCATGATACGGTCGCAACATATATTGAATGAATGAATGAACTGCCAAAGCAGCTTAAAAATATCCAAAGTTGGGTCACAATGGTACCAGCCTCTGAAATGAGGTCACTTGATCATAATATGAAAAATTAAATGAGGCTTCATTTGATTACATACAGAGGAACTATCTTCCACTTGTTCCAAATTATCCATGGTGACAACATGTAAGAATAAGGGTTCTGCGTTCAAATATTGGTTCTGCCACTTAGTAACTGAATCGCTTTGGGCAAATTAACTCACCTGTCACTGTCTTGGTCCTTTATCCATAAAATTTTTATTTATATATATATATATATATATATATATATTTTTTTTTTTTAAGATGGGGTTTCACCATGATGGCCAGGCTGGTCTTGAACTCCTGACCTCAGGTGATCCACCCACCTCGGCCTCCCAAAATGCTAGGATTACAGGCCTGAGCCACCGCGTCTGGCCTATCCATAAAATTTTTACTGTTACTACATAAGTAGGTAAACTAATACCTACAAAGTACTTAGGCCAGTGCCTGGTATAGAAAGCACTCAAATAATTTAGTCGTTTTTATTGTGGCTTATTTCCCAACTTCTCTACTCATCCATGTGTGGAACTCTATCATTCTCCTGCCTCCAACCTATTTGTTAGGTAGGGAGTCCTCAAAAGAATGGGGACCGAGCCGGCGCGGTGGCGCACGGCTGTAGTCCCAACTACTCGGGAGGCTGAGGTGGGAGGATCGCTTGAGCCCAGGAGTTCTGGGCTGCAGTGCGCTATGCCGATCGGGTGTCCGCACTAAGTTCGGCATCAATAATGTGATCTCCCAGGAGCAGCGGACCACCAGGTTGCCTAAGGAGGGGTGAACCGGCCCAGGTCGGAACTCCCGTGCTGATCAATAGTGGGATCGCCTATGAATAGCCACTGCACTCCAGCCTGGGCAACATAGCTAGACCCAGTCTCAAAAAAAAAAAGAAGAAAAAGAAAAGAAGAAAGGGAAGGAAGGAAGGAAGGAAGGAAGGAAGGAAGGAAGGAAGGAAGGAAGGAAGGAAGGAAGGAAGGAAGGAAGGAAGGAAGAAAGGGGACTGAGATGAGGGAGACTATGCCCAGGAGACAAGTGGCCATGGGTCCTTTTCAGCAGTCGGGGGCCCTCTTTGGTTGTGCCCATTTTTCCTTCATTCATCAGGAACAAGACTCATGAATGTCTTGACTTGACATGTGATGTTCTTTCTACCACAAACCATGCTGCCTCCCTGAGTGGAGAAACCACTCCCCTCTTCAAAGAGGGCCTTTTGTTTAATCAAGGCTGTTTTCACTGTCATGGGTCTCAGACAGCTTTCTTTTGTGTTCTGTTTAAATACAGAATGACAGTCCACTAACATGAAGTCTAAAAACTTTGACTTATGTTTTTGTAAAAGCTACTGTATCAAATCTGTACTAAAAATAGCAGAATGACCCATTCTGTATGTACAGGGGAATTCTCACAGGGTAACCAAGTATCTGGGATGGAAGTTAAAAAGAAGGATGTGGATTCAGCTACTCTCAAATGCACTGGGAATCACCAGCAGGGCGGGAGTGGGAGGCACTGGGGTAGAGAAAAGAGGGGAGCCAAATAGAGAGAAACAGCGTTGCTAAGCCACTTGCTTTGATAGAGACAGCAATTTTCTCTTTTCTCCATCAGTACCCTGATGGGGCCTCCCTCCAGGGGCCTCAAGGAATTAAGGGCTGGTAGTACCAGGGAATGGTGATCAGCTAAAGATGCCCCTTCTTGGCACCCATGGTGGCATCTGTCCATTCATTTATTCAATGTATATTCATGTATGTAGTCCTATTCTGGACACTAGGGAAAGCAATGAATAAAAGAGATGAAAATCCCTCCCCTTGTGCCATTTGTATCTCAGAGAAGGGAAGACAATAAGTAAGGAACTAGGCAAACAACTAATTAAGTTACATACCTTATGTCAGATGGTGGTAAATGCAATGGAGAAAGTAAATCAGGAAGGAGATTGGGAAAGAATCAGAGAAGGCCACACGGAGAGGGTGACTTATGAGCAAAGACATGTAAGAGGAAAGGAAGTGAGTCATGCACCATCTGAGATGAGAGCATTCAGGAAAAGAGGGAGCAAGTGCCAAGGCCCAAAGGTGCTCACCATGTCAGGGAAAACAAGGATGTCACTGCCTGGAGCACTGTGCATGGAGAGAGGAGAAGGAACTGAGGTCAGGGAGGTGATGTGAAGGCCAAATGGTTAGGGGCTTGCAGATCATAGTAAGGACTTGAACTTTGGCTCTTCACGAGATGGGAAGCAGTGGTACACCCGGAGACATGCCATGCAGCTTCCCCTTATGGGAAGGACCAGCTTCGAGGAAGGACTTTCTTCCTGCAATCAGCTCCTTTGGGGTCTGCCTCAACTATAGAAAGCCACCTGTCCAAGGCCATGTCCTTCCCAAGACAGGCCACATCCAGTGACTAAGCAAGGCCATTTCAACCTGACACAGGACATTCTAACACACAAGTCTTGCTCCAGAGCCTCCTCTGGGTTGATGAAGAGCTGTCAGAGTCCAACTTCTTCTTCTGCCCATCCTGCTTCCTCCCTTTCCCTTCACAGGCATTGATCTTAATAAATATCTTGTACTCCAAGCTCCATTTCAGTGTGTTTTTGAGCAATCCAACCTGTGTATGACAGAAACCATGAGAGCTTCTGAACAGAGGACTACTGTGATCTGACTGATGTTCTAAAAAAAGTTGCTAGAGCAAGGAAACCAGTATGGACGCTATTGCAAGCATCCAGGCAAAAGAGAGTAGCTGTTGAATCACGATGGCAGAGGTGAAGATGATGACAAGTAATCGGATTCTAGATTAATTTTGAAGATCAAGACAATGGGATTTTCTAAGGAATTCTGTGTGGGATAGAAATACACAAGAAAAGTCAAAGTAGGAAACAGTTTGAGGCCTGAGCAAGGATGGAGAAGCCATTTGCGGAGATGATAAATTCCACATGGAAAGCGGGTTTGGGCGTTAGTGGAGATCAGGCATTCCATTTTGAACATATTAAGTCTGAGATTACTACTAGCCAGCCAGGTGAGCATTTCAGATGAACAGTTGGATATGTAGGTCTAGACTAGGGTAGTGGTCTGAATTAGATTCATAAATTTGAAAGTTGTCAGCATGTACATGGTAAAGAAGTACATATGGAGTCCTCAAAAATACAGGAACTGAGGTCAGGCACAGGGGCTCATGCCTGTAATCCCAGCACTTTGGGAGGCTGAGGCAGGAGGACAATGAGGTCAGGAGTTGTAGACCAGCCTGGTCAGCATGGTGAAATCCCCGTCTCTACAAAAATACAAAAATTAGCCAGGCATGGTTGCATGCACCCGTCATCCCAGCTTACTCAGGAGGCTGAGGCAGGAGAATTGCTTGAACTCGGGAGGCAGAGGTTGCAGTAAGCCAAGATCACACCACTGTACTCCAGCCTGGGTGACAGAGTGAGACTCCATTGCAAAACAAAAAAAAAGTATGGGGACTGAGATGACAGAGACTATCCCCAGGGACAAGTGGCCCTGGGTCCTTTTCAGCAGCCTGGGGCACTCTTTGTTTATGCCCATTTTTCCTTCTTTCTTCAGGAACAAGACCCATGAATGTCCTGACCTGATATCTGATGTTCTTTCCACCACAGTCCATGCTGCCTCCCTGAGTTGGGAAACCACCCCCTGCTTCAAAGAGGGCCATGAGACAGGATGAGGCCACCAAGGAGGTAGTATAACTAGAGATGAAAACAGGTTGGGGAAATAGACAGGAACAAGCATGAGATACCAAGGCAAAGCCAGCAAGGAAGAAAAGAAACCAGGAGAATGCAATTTCTTGAACATCTAATTAAGTGTTTGAAGGAGGAAGTCAGCATACACTGTGTCTGATGCTGCTAACCAATTAAATAAGACCAGAGCTGAAAATGAATCTTCGGATTTAACAGCATGGAGGTCATGACTGACTTTAACCAAAAAACTATCATCTGTCAAGGGTAGGAGCTAAAGAAAATGTCATGGATTTGAGGAAAATTTTGAAAGATAATTACAGGCCAGGTGTGGTGGCTCATGCGTATAATCCATGCACTTTGGAAGCCAAGGCAGGTGGATCACCTGAGGTCGGGAGTTCAAGACCAGCCTAGCCAACATAGTGAAACCCTGTCTTTATAAAAATAAAAATAAAAGAAGAAAGGTAACTACAGTGGATATAGGCACATCTGTATAAGAATTTTACTATAAAATGGAACAGAAAAAAACAGAGTGATAGCTAGAAGGGAATGTGGAAAAAAGAGGATTTCATAAAAGACAGAGGGGACAATTGCAGAGAGGTGAGAGGTAATGGGATCTAGAGCATGAATGAAGTGGTTGGACTTAAAAACATGGAAAATTATTCCAGAATAATAGGAGGAAAGACAGAATCTATAAGCTGAAGTTCAAATGATGATAGCAGAGTTATAGAAATGTATGGAGTTCTCTTCTGGTTGCTTCTATTTTCACATTTTTTAAAAAGCTAACTCTACAGCTGAGCAGGTGATATCAGAGGTTTGAGTAAAGAGGAGAAGATACAAGGAAGCAGGAGAGGCACTGGACAAGCTAGGAAGCAAGTCCTGAGCTTGAGATTAGCTTCATGAATGTAAAGCAAGGCTAGTCAGTATACTTGTATTTTTCTCCTGCCACGTTTAGCTACAGAGCTGCAGATGTGGAGAATTGGATTTAACCAGAATCAGGATCTTGCGAAGCACAACAGAGCCAGATAAAGAAGCCAAGCTGCTGCGGGTGTATATATGCAAGGAAGTGAAGTTAATCATGGCCATAAAATATAAATTGAGGAATTAATAGATGATTTGAGGGACAGTGAAGAGGCAGTAGGATCAATGAACTGTAAGTCCCAGTGAGGTCAACAAAGGGTTGAGGCTAGGATACAAAGGAAATGAGCTATGAAGTTTATCTACACTTCCATTCCAAGCGCAGAACAAACAGCTTCTCTAGAAGCTAGTGGGCTATGTCAGGAGTGCTCTGAGATTAATTCCTGACTTAGGTGAGAAAAGATTAGAAGACCTGCAACAGTTGTTTACCTCAATAAATCTAATGACCTTGGGAGGGTCTGGGGGAAGGGGGACTTTAAAGTTGTCCAAGGTAAGAGCAAAGCATACCATTAAGACACAAACAGTGGGACATTTAGGGAGGGTTTCAGGACCTGCCATGCTGGCCAAAAAAGGAGGTGGCCAGGAATGGGACAGTCCTTCATATTACCCTCAGACTTAGAGTCCTGTCCTTGTTAATGTAGCATTCCCATCCAAAAGAAAGAGATTTAACAGAGTATACTTAACTGCCACTGAAAAAATTTGCAGTGGCAAGTCAGTTCATACCTAAGTCTGTTCACAAAACCAAAAAATGAGAGGGGTTACATAGATCAGACATTCCCAAAATTTGTCCAGACCTCAGAATCACCTGGAAACTCTTAAAAATACAGATTTTCCACATTTTCTTTATCTAGTCTATCATTGATGGGCATTTGGGTTGGTTATGACACATATACACCATGGAATACTATGCAACTATTAAAAAGAATGAGTTCATGTCCTTTGCAAGGACATGGATGAAGCTGGAAGCCATCGTTCTCAGCAAACTAGCACAAGAACAGAAAACCAAACACCGCATGTTTTCACTCATAAGTGGGAGTTGAACAATGAGAACAGATGGACACAGGGAGGGGAACATCACACACTGGAGCCTGTCAGGGGGTGGGGGGCAAGGGGAGAGAGCATTAGGAGAAATACCAAATGTATGTGAGGCTTAAAACCTAGATGACGCCGGACACGGTGGTGTGTGCCTGTAGTCCCAGCTACTTGGGAGGCTGAGGTGGGAGGGTCGCTTGAGCCCAGGAGTTCTCAGCTGCAGTGCGCTATGCCAATAGGGTGTCTGCACTAAGTTGGGCATCAGTATGGTGACCTCCTGGGAGCGGGGGTACCACCAGTTTGCCTAAGGAGGGGTGAACCGGCCCAGGTAGGAAACGGAGCAGGTCAAAACTCCAGTGCTGATAGTATTCCAGTGCTGATCAGCAGTGGGGCGGCACCTGTGAACAGCCACTGCACTCCAGCCTGGGCAACATAGGGTGACCCCGTCACTAAAAAGAATAATAATAAATAAATAAAAATTGAAAAAAATTTAAAAATAAAAAATAAAACAGATGACAGGTTGATAGGTGCAGCAAACCACCATGGCACATGTATACCTATGTAACAAATCTGCACATTCTGCACATGTATCCCAGAACTGAAAGTAAAATAAAATAAAATAAAATAAAATATTTTTAAAATACAGATTTTTATATCCCTGCTTTAGCTAGGATGGATTTTGATTTAAGAATCTATATACTTTTTAAAGTTCCTCAGGTGATTTTGATGACATGCCAAGTTTAGGGAGCTAGCTGACTTTATCTAGGGTCCTTAGAAATTATAACATTCTGTAAGTTATTGTGATGAAATAATACTTTTGAGAACATAACTGAAACCTTCTCAAAGTTGAATTCCCCCTAGACAGGATCAAGGAAACACGTAGCCACATTTGCCCTGGCAGCCATATCACAATCATATGGGAAGCCAGACTGAACACAAAGGTGAAACTTAGAGGGGAGTAAGGTCAAGAAAAACACAAAAAAAAAAGAGAACTGGAGCCCTGACTGTACCTCGCCTGAACCCCACTCTGCCTCAGTATTTTTTACTCACATGAGCCAAGAAATACCCTTTATTGTGTAGGCCATTTTGAGTTGGGTTTTCTGTTTCTTGCAATAAAAAGTATCCTCCACACCCTCCCCTACATCAAAATTAAACCAGTGTGGAAGTACATGCTAGCATGTATCACCTCCCTTCTAGTGAGACTAAAGTGTGGGTAGGATTGCCATATTTCAGATAAAATGCTTCCATTCTTAAATTCAACTTTAAGAATTTTCTGATAAAATAAATTATTCTGGTGGGGCATGGTGGCTAATGCCTATAATCCCAGCACTTTGGGGCACTGAGGCGGGAGGATCAATTGAGCTCAGGAGTTTGAGACCAGCCTGAGCAATATGAAGAAACCCCATCTCTACAAAAAATATAGAAATTAACTGTGTGTGGTGATATGTGTCTGTAGTCCCAGCTACTCGAAGGGGCTAAGCCAAGAGGATCGCTTCAGCCTAGGAAGTGGACGCTGCAGTGTTCACCTCACTGCACTCCACCCTGGGTGATCAAGTGAGACCTTATCTCAAAAAATAAATGATTTTGATTTTTTTCAGCCTTTACGCAGGAAATGTTCTCTTCGTTAATGAGATAAAAACCAAAGCACTGGGGCCAAAGTGACATGCAAATCACTGACACTGTAAGACAGTATATTTTTATATAGGAGTCTAAGAATGTCCAGCAATACAGAAGTGTACCTACTTTCCTTTTCCTCTTTTTCAGGTTTCCTCAACACCTTCAAAGGTACTTACGCTGTCACCTAATGTGAATCAGTAGATCAGTGAGGAAATACTGGGAATCTTCATGTGTTATTGGCTGATAGTACATAAATTTAAAGGAGACCTTGGGTATTGCTTGCAAACTTGGATCTCAAGATCTGGACAATAAACACGCCATCGTATCCATGGTAATAGTGGCTCAACTATTCAATGCACAGAATGATAATTACATTTCCTCCTTTCATTCATTTCTCACTGTTTCCAATAACCTGGGGGTCAGGCATGATCTGAGGGCTAATGACCAAAAGTAAAATTTCAAATTGTCTAGTCTGTCATTATCTAGAAAAGACTTACATTTCTTTTCAGTGCTTTCCTAAATCAAAAGTGCCCGAATGTAAAAGCTAACCATCCTACTTTCGGAATGATAATGTCTCCATTTTCTCAGCCAATGTGATTAGAGATAAGACTTCAGTTAGAGACCAACAAAGTTAGCATCAGCAAAGAATACATGTATCTGGCATTTCTGAATTAATCCAATAAGGCGTTATGGATACCTGTTCTACCATTTACGGGAAAAGTCCATAGGTGAAGTGCTAAGGACGCTCAGATATGTTCCAAGATGTATTGTGTTTCCACAGAAGCATCTTATCCTGTCTCCAGACTCTTAAAGCTTCTTTATCTCTACCCCATCCTTATAGCTGAGGACTAGTGCTTGGAAAAGGGACAAAGTCTTAGGAACATAAACATTGGAGTGAAGTAAATTGGAAAAGGAGCAAGAGCCTAAGATTCCCAGAAAAACGAAATACTACACTGGACTCAAGGGATCCTGTAGTCTGATCTCAGCTCAATTTCCAGAACTTTCCTATCACAAAGTTCTGCTCCAAATAAGAAAACTTTAGGATCCCGATAAACCTTCTAAAAGTCTTTCTTTCCCCTGTTCTCCTTCTAAACTTAAAGTTGCAACATGTTCACATGAGCACAGATCACCACACCTTTTATCATAGTGTTTCCAATGCTTTTCTCCTTTCAATTCTGTAAGTTATTCCAGAGCTACCCGCTCAAGAAATTTCTGTAGCTTTTTCAAGTGCATCTTCACATATAAAATGGGAATAACATCGCCCATCAATTTTATCCGGTAAGGTATGCTGGACACCTGTTATTTTTGCATCCCAGCATCTGTTCGCCATTCTCCCAATAGCCTTACCCCAGTTTCTTTCTGGACTCCACCCCTTAGTACATGATCTCAAGGACTGAGTATATAGCCCAAGACTAAGCCATGGGAACACATCATGACCCTGGTTTCACTGACTGATTCTCCAATGAGCTTACGATCTAAGCAGAGCCCCTAAGATGCAACTGAAACTTTTGCTGGGAATAGTTAAGATTAAAACCCTTATTATTTCCCTGTGGACATGAGGAGGTGGCTCCAGAGCCACTGACAGCCACTTTACATCAAAGGAGAACATATTTAAGAATGGAGTCGGCCGGGCGCGGTGGCTCAAGCCTGTAATCCCAGCACTTTGGGAGGCCGAGGCGGGTGGATCATGAGGTCAAGAAATCGAGACCATCCTAGTCAACATGGTGAAACCCCGTCTCTACTAAAAATACAAAAAATTAGCTGGGCATGGTGGTGCGTGCCTGTAATCCCAGCTACTCAGGAGGCTGAGGCAGGAGAATTGCCTGAACCCAGGAGGCGGTGGTTGCGGTGAGCCGAGATCGCGCCATTGCACTCCAGCCTGGGTAATAAGAGCGAAACTCCGTCTCAAAAAAAAAAAAAGAATGGAGTCATCTCAGAGCCAGGAGATGGAAAGAAAAACAAGATTGGCATGACATAGTTTGAGCCTCCATTTTATATTAGGTTGAACCAAATAAAATTGTCAATATTTGACTATTTCTGCCTAGAAAAAAAAATCAGTCTCAAATGGATCAACCTAATTATCTGTATCTTTTCAACTATATATTTATTTTCTTTGAGACAGGGTCTTGCTCTATTGCTGAGGCTGGAGTGCAGTGGCACTATCACAGCTCACTGCAGCCTTGACCTCCTGGGCTCAAGTGATTGTTTCACCTCAGCCTCCCAAGTAGCTGGGACCACAATGCCACACCATCATGCCTAGCTAAATTTTTGCATTTTTTGTAGAGACGAAGTCTCACTGTGCTGCCCAGGCTGGTTCTCGAACTCCTGGGCGCAAGCAATTCTCTTACCTCAGCCTCCCAAAGTGCTGGGATTTGTAGGAGTGAGACACCACACCCAGCCTCAACTATGTCTTTCAATAAATTTCCTTTTTGGCTTCAGGCAGTTTAACTTGGGTTTGTGACATTCACAAACATAACAGTACTAAATAATATGTGAAGTTGTGGTAGCCACTATAAAGATGTAACAACACGCACAGGTGCATCATTCACAGACCCATTTGTAAAGAAGATACTAAAATACTGCAATATCTCCCTCCCCTCAAGTCTGGAAAAAGTAAAATTCTCATAGAGGATAATAATGATAAATGGAGTGCTTGCTTCAGCAGCACATATACTAAAAAACTGTAACAATTCAAAGATTAGCATGGCCTCTGCGCAAGGATGACAGGCAAATTCATGAAATGTTCCATATTTTTTCAAAAGTTAAATAAAATAATAATAATGACGATGATGAATGGAAATCTGTATGAGACTTCACAGTTTATTAAACATTTCACATTCATTGACTCTGCATAACCACCCCATGAAGTAGATATATGCCCATTTTATAGATAAGAAAACTGCCCCAGAGCATCCAGAGTGTGTAGTACTGGATTTCCCAGATAATAAACAGCAGGGCTAGGAATCAAACCCAGATCCTCTAGCTTCAAAATCACAAGCCCTTCCCACTGTATCTCAAAATGCTGTAACTGTCAAGAAATTACTTAGAAAACATTTCCATTAGGACCACATGAAGAACCACAGAAATGCTCTTGACATTTCAAAACAACTACTATCTGATCGTTATCAAGAAGCATCCCAAAACTCTGATGCTGAAACATCTCCAATCTTTCTGATGCTAGTGAGATTCCGAGCAGGGTTATTAGGAATGAGTCAATGACTGTCTCAGAATCTGAAATGCAAAACTGCAGTCTATTTTAATTGTGAGATCTAGACACTTCTTTTCAGTTCTCATCTCCCTTAATCTTTCTGTAGTATTGATACTATCAACTCATCAGCACACTGTTGACATTAATAAATTTTCACGGAAAAAAAATAAACATTCACAGAATACACAATAGCAGTAACATTTTTTAATTACTCAAGACTATAAAGTTAACAGGATATGATATAACCATTTGATTTATACCAAAGTTTCCATCAAGCTTATTTTTTCCATACTAGAATAGGGCTTCACAATTAGTACTTTTTAGTTGCTCTAAATTCATGCAGTCAACCTTGAGAATCACTTTCCTAACAATTCAACGCTCTTTCATAAGCACCTTCTACTTTCTACTTACCTTGTTGTAGCTACTAAGACTTAACAGAGGCTAGGAGTGGTGGCTCACGCCTGTAATCCAAGCACTTTGGAGGCCAAGGCGGGCGGATCACCTGAGGTTGGGAGTTCAAGAGCAGCCTGACCAACATGGTGAAACCCCGTCTTTAAAAAAAAAAAAAAAAAGACTTAACAGAAACTCCAAAGCCAATGTGACAATGTGCTTGCTTCAGATCACACAGGAAATACATCTAGGTTCTTGATAACATTATTTGAGAATGATAATTTAAAATTTTAATTAAAAAATTTTGGCCAGGCACGGTGGCTCATGCCTGTAATCCCAGCACTTTGGGATGCTGAGGTAGGCGGATCATCTGAGGTTGGGAGTTCCGAGACCAGCCTGACCAACATGGAGAAACCCCTGTCTCTACTAAAAACACAAAATTAGCTGGGTGTGGTGGCACATGCCTGTAATCCCAACTACTCAGGAGGCTGAGGCAGGAGAATCGCTAGAACCCAGGATGCGGAGGTTGGAGGTTGTGGTGAGCTGAGACTGCGCCATTGCACTCCGGCCTGGGCAACAAGAGTGAAACTCCATCTCAAAAAAAAAAAAAAATTTTAAACCTGTCAGGGTTTTTACAGTGCCTGCCTAGAGAGCATGAACAATAACTATGACCTAATAATTACATTTACTAAGCCTAAAAACCTAGTCCTACCGCAGCCTGCACTACAAAACCCAAAGATCTTTAGGAATGTGCTTTGATGGCTAAAGAATTTGAAAAATGGGTCTGGAGGTATGGTCATTAGGAGCGGGGACATTGTCATGGCATCACTTCTGGACCAGGCTGAAAGCACATGGTACACGTTTGTAATAACTTATTACAGGATTCCTCTCTGGCCTGGGACAGGTAACCCATCCAATTTTTTTTTTAAGATTCATCTGCTCATCAGGCTCTGCCTTATCAAGGAATCTAGAAATCTCAACCAAAGAGGTGGAAGCATTCAGAAGGCATGAATCTAAAAAATGGTCCACTTTAAGTTTATACCTTAGAGTTATCAAACGCACAGGTCCGGCCGGGCGCGGTGGCTCAAGCCTGTAATCCCAGCACTTTGGGAGGCGGAGGCGGGTGGATCACGAGGTCAAGAGATCGAGACCATCCTGGTCAACATGGTGAAACCCCGTCTCTACTAAAAATACAAAAAATTAGCTGGGCAT
>NW_016107943.1:283181-284833 GCF_001604975.1 Cebus imitator
AGGCAAGAAACATATTAACTCCCTTCCGTTTCACCCCCCCTCAGCCTCTTTCTTCTCCCTTCTGGGCTAGTTGCTTATCTGTAATAAAAAAAAATGCAAGCAGACCAGTTGATATCTGAGATTCCCTCTAGCTGTAAAAAGTCTGAGTTTCTATTAAAATGAGATAGTTGCTTGACTGACGAGAGTTCAGGCAGAAGTCTTAGGAAGACGAGTAAAGAGAAACTTTTTCAAGTAGAGAAAGAGAAGCCAACAACTTCAATGAAAGCAGCTGTGAGGTTCCAGAGATGTGATGGAATAAAAACAATACATGTTTGCTATTGGCCCCACAATCCTTTTAAACATATAAACTTCACGTGAAGACATAATTATCACAAAAGATGATACTAACTCTTAAGGACATTACCGCATTTTTATTGAATTAAAGAATATAACATTGGGCCACGGATGGTGGCTCCTGCCTGTAATCCCAGCACTTAGGGAAGCAGAGATAGGAGGATCATTTGCAACCAAGAGTTCGAGACCAACCTGGGCAACACAGTGAGACCCCATTTCTATTTTTGAAAAATAAGTTTTTTAAATTGATAAATAGAATACAACTTTGTTTAAGGTCAATACTATTTTCTCAAAAAAAAAAAAAAAAGAAAAAACTTCTAATCACTTCCTAGGGTCTGAGAAGTCTTCAGAGAACTGTTAGTGAAAAATGCTTAAAGAAGACTTTCCTATGTACATTTGAAAATTGTAAACATGAACAGGCAGCAAAAGAATGTTACTTTAAGTATTGATATATAATAAAAATATTCTATTTTTGGTTTATTTTCTAGTTTATTTTCACTGTCCACATGCCTTACACCATGCTAAGCACTTTGCATATTTTATCTCTTTATGCTCACAGGATGTCACTGGATAAGTTCTCTTATTATCTTGTCAATTTTGCAGATAAGGCATCTGAGCTATGCAAAGTTGGTTGACTTTCCCAAGGTCACACAGCTGGAAAGTGGTAAAGCCCTTGTTAAAACCCAAACAGCTTGACTGCAGATTGAGGCTCTTCAAAATGTTTTTTTCTTGACAAGCATTACACAAAAGATAAGGAAAATACAAATAATGTTAACTACAGATATGGTACAATTTTTTTCAAAGGCTAACAATAGAATACTCAGAGCTCTTTTTTTCCCTCCAATGTTTAGTGATGCAAAGTTTGCAGTGGTATCCTGTTTAAAATGTAGTGCTTAATTAAATAAAGGCTCTTATAATGTCCCTGTATTTTACTTCATATATTAAGTCAGGATCATTACAAGATTTAGAAATCTCAACGTATCAGGCTGAGGACATTCAGAGGAAATGTATCTTAAAATGACCAAGTAGGAGGACCTGGAATGAGGAGACGTAGGCTAAGGTCTTAGAAACCTGAGGAGAGATTCTGAAAAAAGATCCACAGTGATGAAGCAGCAGGTGGTGAGGAGTTGCAAATTGCCCCTCAGCTTCTTTAGGAACCTCACATATGGACAGTAACTTAGGGAGCATGACATTTTTTGTACAAAAGAAAAAAGAAACTGGGCGGGCACGATGGCTCACGCCTGTAATCTGAGCACTTTGGGAGGCCAAGGCAGGCAGATCATTTGCAGTCAGGAGCTCAAGACTAGCCTGGCCAACAT
>NW_016107943.1:284933-293120 GCF_001604975.1 Cebus imitator
TGAGCATGGTTCCCCGGGCTTGTAGTCCCAGCTACTTGGGAGGCTGAGGTGTGAGGATCGCTGGAATCCGGAAAGTGGAAGTTGCAGTAAACCGAGTCTGCACTACTCCACTCCACCCCAAAACTCTGGCCTAGCAGACGGGCCCCATTCATCAACACAAAAGCCCCCAGCTCCCAGCTGGAAAGGAAAACTTCAAAGTGAGAGACTCTGTCTCAAAAAAAAAATAAAAGAAAAGAAAGAAAGAAGAAAAACAGAGAGAGAAACAGAGAGAATCACAGACTGTAGCAATTAAATTATAGACTCTGAATTCAGAATCCCTTGAGTTTCCCATTTTCTAGCAGTATGACCTGGGACAAATTACTGAATTGCTCTGTGCCTCCCCTTTCTGATCTGTAAAACGGGGATAATAAGAGTACTTACTTCCAAGGGATTAGGAAGATTGAGTCAATAAGTATGAAGTGCTTAGAACAGGGCCTGCCACGTACATGTGTATGCTGTGTTACTATTAATATACACATTATTATTATATATTATTATCATAGAATGGAAGATGGATGGATGCAAAAAACTATGAAGAAGGGTAAGTACTGGTTATTTAGTGACTAAACCATCAACTCAGGAAAAAGAACATCTCTTTTGGTTGTACAGAGATATAGGTGAATCAAGGTAAGATTTCCTTTTGCCGAGCACTGACAGGAACGTAGTAAATCCCATATCTATATTTAGGACATGAGATATAACCCTAAGCATTGTGTAAACTGCACGATAATAATAAACTCTCTTTCTGCGTTACCACACTGAAAAAGGGTATTCAAAGCAAGATTGTTAATGATCTCTCCCTGCCTGTCTTGCCTTTCCGAAGACTTTTGCAAGACCCGTGGGGTTTGTTAGCGTTTCCAAACTTCTTCCCAGGAAGTCTGAAATGGGTGCTGCTAGGAGTTGCTGTATAATTACTTACTTGATTCCCTCTAAGGAGCTTACGCTAAGAATTGAGGAAAGAAAGCAGATTAACCATTTGAATACATGCCACGGCCCATCTACAAGCCCTCCCCTCACTCCTCCGTAAATGGGGGCTCCACAGTCCCCACCCGTCAACCCCAATATGTGATCCAGGAAAATCAATTTATTGCATTGGCTAATCCTACAACAATAGGGGTTTCATTTTCATTGTAGAGCAATTAAGTTGTCCGACGGGAGGGAAGGAGCAGGAGGGGAAAGGGGGGACTCTTCCATCCCCACAGACAGATTAGTCCCCGCGGTGGCAGCAGCGTCCGCTCTGTCTGTCTGGTGGTCGGTCACACGCAGCTCCTAGCTGCTACCTAGCAACGCAAAGCCAGGGGGAGAGCTCGCCGGTTCCAGCCTCCTCCTCGCCCTTCCCATTCATCCCCGGTCTGGTCTCTCTCTCTCTCTCTCTCCCCCCTTCTCTCTCTTCTCTATTCTCCTCTCTCCTCTCTATTCTCCTCTCTCCTCTCTCCTCCCAGTCGCTCTCTCTCCCCTCCTTCTCTCCTTTTCCTCTCTACTTGCTTGTCTTACTCTCTCCTTTTCCTTTCTATTTTTATTCTCTCCGCTTCTTTCTCCCTCTCTTTCCCCCTTCTCTGTTTCTGTTAAAACATAAAATCTCGGACAACTTGAGAGAAGTTTAAAGCACTTCACACCAGAACCTTTCTGCATTCGAGCCCCAAAACTCTGGCCTAGCAGACGGGCCCCATTCATCAACACAAAAGCCCCCAGCTCCCAGCTGGAAAGGAAAACTTCAAGAAAAGACTCCAGTCCCTCAGCCGCTCTCTCGGCCAATCCCACCTCCCGGCCTTATCTTGGCTCGTAAATGATCTGTATGGTGAGAGCGTTCTCTGGGGGTCACCGCGGGACCAAGTTTCGCCGGTGGTGGGAGGGGTGCTCTGGCCCGCGGCACTGGGCGCGAAAGGATCCAGGGAGGGGAAGTGCAGGTGGAAAGTTGCGCTCGGAGCAGAGCCCGGGACCGCGCCGCCCCGGGGAGAACTCTGCTCTAGAGGGCAGTCTGCAGACTGCAGAGAGCCTCCTTCTCCCGCAAAGCGCTTTCCACAAGGGTCGGGACAAACGCCCACGGGAACAAAGGGTCTCCGTGGGGTGCGCTGTCACCGAAACTGGCGGGGCTGCTTTCTCAAGTTTGCTGCCGCTCAGTTTCTGGCGAGCGAAGGAGGGGCGCTCCCGCTCCGGGTTCGCAAAGCAACTGGAGCGCCCCACCGGGAGCAGCTCCCGAGCCGCAGCCCGGCCCTAGCCCCTGCCGGGCCGCGCTCCTCTCCGGCCTCTCGCGGAACCGACCCTGCCACAGCCGGGGAAGTGGGCGCTCCGCGAGAGGCTCTGGCCGGGCGCTTACCTTGGCCACTGGCCCGCGCTAGGCAGGCGGTGAGAGCCAGCAGCAGTGTGCACACCACTGCCGCCGGCCGGCGCTCCATCCCCGCGACGGTCCCCGGCCTCGCCGTTGCTTCCCCGGGAGGTGGGCGCGCGTAGCACACAGCACCCGCAGCGCCTCCGCTAGTGAACGCTCCTTGAGGTCTGCACCTCCGCCCGCTCCTAGTGGCCAAAAGCCTGCCCCCGCGCCCGAGGCATCCCGTTTTCTACCCCCGCCAGTCCCCACCCTCCAGACAGTGCATAAAGCCCTTTAGACCCGACCGCCCCGGAACAAGCATAAGGGAATCCAGCGGGCAGGCCCCCTGCCGCCCGGCCCGCCCCCTGCACTTTGCAGCTCGGGGAGGAGTGGGCACTCGAACACACGCGCGCTCACACCTACACACTCCAGAGGCGCGTGCGCACTCACACACGCACTCATACGGGCGCATGCACTCCACAACGTCACATCAACTAATACAGGTTCACTCATACACACCAGTCACACACGCGCGCACATTCCAGTCACACTTGAACGCCGACACACAGTCCCCTTTACGCGTGCATACACAAGCACTCTCCCGTGCGCACACTCTCACAGGCACACTCACACGCGCATATGCGCTGCCCTCGCCTCTCCGAAGGGTTTGCCCCGCGCAGAAGCCGGCGAGGCAACTCACGGGGAAGTCTGCACGCACGCAGTTTTACTAAATGAGCAATGGAAAGGAATAGGCGAGGAGGAAAGTCAAGAATAGAGAAGAGAACGAAAAATAAGAAATGGATAAGGACAGAAGCCAGAAAAGTAGAAAAAAAAGGAAGGAGAAAGGAAGGGAAAGAAGCGGGGTAGGGAAGGGAAGGAGTAAAGAGCCTGAGGGATGGAGAGCTGTGACTTTTATTCCTGGCCTGATCTCTCTAGGGTCCTTCAGATGTCCTGGTTTCCCCGATAGGATACAGGCTGATGAAATGGGGTGCTCTGTGTTTTTACGAATTAGAGAGGAGCTGGATCTTTGTTGGGGAGATTGGATCCTTGTTTAGCAATTATTCAGCACCACATCTGCAGGTGTCATGGCCAGACTGCGCTTCTTACAAGTCTGTTCATTTTGAAGCAAAATTGAAAAACAGTGAACGTCTTCTCTGTGGTTTCGGCATCCTTTTTTAAGAGGGCCGCTTTGGACAGGCTGGCAAGAGGCCCGGACCCCAAAAGCACAAGTGAGCCTTGCACGCGCCCTCAGCGCAGGATCCTCAGCCTACACGTGACATCAGAGCCCACTGCAGCGGGGGTGTGGGGCGTGCGGGGAAGAGAGCTGATGCAACTTTTTTCCCGGTGCTGGGAGTCCTCTGTGGCGAGGAGCTGTTTATGGCCCTGAGGCCATTCCATTATCTCCAGCTCCAGCCCCTGAACCAGCGCAGCAGCTAACGCCAGCCACCTGCTCCTGGTCCAAGAAATCAGGAGCCCTTTCTCTTCAGCGATGGGGGCCGTGACGCACGGAGGAGACAGCCCTGGACCCACGTGGTCGCTGGACAGGTTCCCGCTGCCTCCCCTCCCTGGGGGCGAGAGCCTGCCAGTTACTGCCAGCCCCTTTCCCCGGAGCACCGGTCGTCTGCAGCTCTGCTGACCCCAACAGTCCGGATCGCGTATCTTCCGTGGGCTGTAGTGGTTGGCGCAAGCTTTGGGTTTGGGGGGGGCTAGGGGAGGGAGAGGATAGGTGTTACTTTGGAAAGACAAAAAGAGACAAATAGACACAAAGACAGAAAACTTAGGCTTGAAGCAAAAAAGGTGGAGTGGGGAGCGTTGTGGGAAAAGGCGGGAGAGATTCCTGAACTGGAAAATCCAGGAGTCTGTGCTCTGGCCAAAGTCACTGGATCTCTAATTTGCCTCCCTGTACTGAACTGTTGGCGCTGTGCGGCGCGGAGGAGGAGGCAGGATTGGGGACCGCAGAGTTGGGGGCTGAGGAGGGAGGGGGCGACCTGACCCGAGAGGGAGGAGGGAGGCGGCGAGGGGGCGCGATGCTGCACTGCAGTCTTCGTGGGTGATTTATGCCAGTTTCAGGCGGCCGGGGCGACGGTACGAGACCGCGCCGGGGTCAAGCCTGTCCGACGCCCGCTGGGGCCGCGCTGCATAGTCAATGAGCGTCCCCACACCTCCGACTTACAAAGAGCAGCCGCCGCCGGGCGGGAGGTGGGACCACAAGTGCGGGAGGGGCTGTGCTCCCTCCCGTGCGCCCGTGGTCGCGCAGGCGCGAGCGTGTGTGTGTGTGTGTGTGTGTGTGTGTGTGTCCTTTCACTGTAGCAGCCAGCGCTCCAAACATTCCTTTCTGTACTGAAGAGTGCCTCAATTGTTGTTGTCTTTGTGCTCCAGTGTTGCCAACTTACTGGAATTCCTGACGTGGTTGCACAGCAGGGCTCAGGCTGACCGTACTAGCCAGCTGCGTTTGTGTAAGGGGCCGACCCCGCCGTTAATCCCAGAATAACGCTAAAGAGGGGAAAGGAGGGAGGGAGAACGGAGGTAGGAGAGCAGAAAAGGGGCAGGCATGGGGGACCACCTAACGGAGCACAGTCCATCATCCGCAGCACTCTGTATGTCGACCCACACGCTTTTTCACTAGAACAAGCCATTTTCTCAATGCAATCCCCAAGTCGTGACGTTTGAAAACAGCCTGCACCATGCTTGTGTTTATCTCTGGCATCCATACCTGAGAATGCCTGTTGCTAGATTGGGGGGATTAAATCTATAGACTGGTATCTGGGAAAGTGCAGGTTATTTCAGTTGCAATTTAAGCCAGTGTTGTTTCTCTATAATGCAAAAAGATAATTTATTTAGTTTTCACATTTCTCTCTCCATATATGTATATAGGACTTTTCAGAGCAGTCAAACAAAAAAGACAGGGAAAAGTACTGAAAAGTGAAATTCTTTCTAGATTTGTGAACGTCTTTGACATATTTTTTTGCTTACCTGTATTATTTTATTTATTTATCTCAAAACCAAATTACTGGAGATACTTTAAAAGCATTTGTTCTTATTCAAACTCAGCAGGTGCAGCTGAAATCATGAAACCTCAGGGCCACCATTGCCCCAGAAGCCAAGCTGAAATTTACATCATTCCTGACTCCTCCTTTTCTCCACCCCCATTCCCAATCAGTCATGAAATTCTGTTAACTCAAATTCACCAATCCACTCATCAATCTGAATTATAGCAAGAGCTCCTTGCTATCAGTTGTGCCCCCTCCCATCTATTTTCAATTCGACTTGGTAGTTCTATCAAGCTAGCTCTTGCAAACAGAGGTAATTACCCATTAGAGGGTTATGAAATCAATTTAGCAGGTCAAGGCAAGAATTATATTCAAATGAAATAGAACAACAAAGAAGCTAACACAATTTTCATTTGGAAAGGATATGCAAAACTTTATAACACTACTGTTTCAGTGTGTGTGCATTTTCCTCCTGAGTGCCATAGAGCCAACTGCCCCCTCAACAGCTCCAGTCCAATGTCCTAAGACTGCAAACTCAGCAGGATGGAGCCCGAACCAACATACACACACACACACACACACACACACACACACAGACACACACTTCACAGTGTCACCATGTAAAATATATTTCTCATATTCATCTCAGCCAGAAAAGTTTAAAGTATCTCCCTACAAATTATTTATTCATTAAAAAAGGAAAAAGTGACTTTAAGCAGAAAAATATGGCAGATGTTTTAATATGTCTCATTATTATTTAAATATGATAAGGTCAACAGATCAGAAGACAAATGCCATTGGAAATATAGTTTGTTTTATTCACAGACCCCAAGAGAAGGAGCATACATCTTGCCACGAGGGACCACAGAGGGAGGCAGGGGGCAAGGGGAGAAGTGTGGGCAAGCTCTTTTACTATGGTTTCTATCGAAAGGAACAGATGAGGCAGAGTATGCAGGTTTAGGATTGACTAATAAATACAAATTAGTCAATCCTAAACCTAAACAAGCAAGAGGTCAAGGCAAGATGACTAAGTAGTCAGGCATATTAACGGGTTATCTAGAACAAAGCGTATCTGGCACACGCATGCAGGACAGATGTTAAAGCATGAAGTTCAGGCCCAACATGGTGGTTTATGCCTGTAATCCCAGCACATTGGGAGGCCGAGGCAGGAGGATCACTTGAGGATCACTGGATCACTTTTTTGGAGATATATATATAAAACCAAGGAATCTTGGTTCCTTGACTCTACATTGAACCAAGGAATCAAGTCAACACAACAATCAAAACTAATATACGACAAACTGACATCATGTGCTTCTTGGTATGATACACTCTGAAGAGTACAGCAGCACTTCTGTGGTATTACTGTGCATGCCTCAAATCTAAGCATGAGAAAATATAAATCAAACCAATGTTTTCTCTTTTTTTTTTTTTTTTTCTTATTGCCCAGGCTGGAGTGCACCACAACCTCTGCCTCCTGAGTTCAAGTGATTCTTCTGCCTCAGCCTCCCGACTTGCTGGAATTACAGGCATGTGCCACCACATCTGGCTAATTTTGTATTTTTAGTAGAGATGGGGTTTCTCCATGTTGGTCAGGCTGGTCTTGAACTCCCGACCTCAGGTGATCCACCTGCTTCGGCCTCCCAAAGTACTGAGATTACAGGCATGAGCCACCGCACCCAGCCTCATTTTAGAATGTCCAAACTGTGGGACATTTCAGTACTGAAGTAGAGTATTTGAAGTATATTTTGTATACTTCAAAAATGGTAAGGTCATAAAAGACAAAGAAAGGCTGAGATATGCAGTGCATGACCCCAGGGTGGATCTTGGACTGGGAAAAAAGTATATCTAAGGAATATTATTGGGAAAATCACATATGTATGCCCTCAGGGCTCTCTTTACTTCCCTCAGCCCAGCACTTGTCACATTTGTTGTGTTTCCATGGCCTTCTCAAAACTCTTCTCCCTCTGCAGCCAGAATAATTTTTTTAGTCATTATGCAGACCATACCACTTGCCTGATTACAATCTTTCAATTATTTTTCCATTATTTCACAATAAAATGCAAAAACTTTAGCATAGCCTACAAACCCTTGCATGATCTGGCCTTTGACAGTCTCTCAAACTTTACTTGACAGTTCAGCCACACTGGCCTCCACTTGATTCCTCAATCACGTACTACATGCTCTCACAGGCTTGAAGGCAAGATTAAGACACATAGGTCAGAGAGGCAGAGTCATGGAGTTGCCTCAGTTCCTGATCCTAACCTAGCATATCCTTACAAAAATTCCCCCTTTTCATTGAGTAAGCTTGAATGGACCTCTGTCCCTTGTAAAACAGAGCTAGGCTGAAATGATGAACAATTGCTGAAAAGACATCGCAAAGTATCTCACCTACTAGCTAGCTCCAGTATTTATACTTTTTTTCTTGAAGCCTTTTAAAAAATAATGATGATAAGCCGGGCATGGTGGCTCACACCTGTAATCCAAGCACTTTGGAGGCCAAGACAGGCAGATCACCTGAGGTCGAGAGTTCAAGACCAGCCTGACCAACATGGTAAAACCCTGTCTTTAAAAATAATAATAATAATAATAATAACTTTAAACTCACCAGTCTGAGGACCAGGTTCTGAGCCATAAATTCACAGCATATCTCTGGTGTGCAGCCAGGGCCAGGAAAGCCACAGCAAGATCTAAAGAGACAGCCAGTACAGCAGTCATATTTTCCACACCAAAAATGAAGACACCAGGTCTAATCCTCTTGGTTTGCAAATAAAGTTATGTGACAAGACTTGGCAAAGTTTTAAAGAAGCAACAGAGACTCTAACAAGTATTTTTTTTTTTTTTTTTTTT
>NW_016107943.1:294070-297350 GCF_001604975.1 Cebus imitator
AAAAAAAAAAAAAAAAAAGAATGTGCACCAGAATTCAGCCAAGCTGCCTGTCAAAAGAGCCAGGTCTATCTTGTTCATTACCGAATCCCCAGAACCTGGCACAGGAACCAGTTCATGGCAGGCTCTCAGTAAATGTTTGGTGAATAAATAAATGAAATAAGATAGCACAAAGCCTGCATTTGGCTTCTGGCATTTCAACCAAATCAGAATCTAGATGCTGAACAGACTTTACAGGAAACAATTTATGCTGAAGTGATCTTGAGATCTTGAATACCATGGAAAGCATCCTCAGGTATTTCAGTTCGAATTTCTCCTTAGTCATACTTGCCTTCAGGACCTACAATTAACTTTGCAATGTGAGTTAAAATAGAGCAGTATTTCTTTAATGTCCATAGAGGACATTTCGCAATATTTGGAGACTTTTTTTTTTTTACATATTTAATTATCACAACTGAGGAGTTCTGCTGTCAACTAGGGTATAGAGGCCAGGGATGCTACTAAAACATCCTGCAATGCACAGAACAGCCCCTCACAACAAAGAATTATCTGTCCTCAAATTTCAATAGTGCAAGGTTAAGAATCCCTGAAATAGAACAATCAAATCTTTAATATTTTGACAATAAAGTCTTTAAGTTGAGATTTCAGACCTAGAGATCAAGAACAAAATCATAAAATCCATTTAGAAACCACTTCTGCTAATTTTCTTTTTCTAGTACTGAATAATACAGTGGGCAAAGGACTATAATTCTGTAGATTAAAATCCAGTCAAGAGAAACAGTCATATCTCACTTATAAGTGGGAGCTGAACAATGAGAACACACGGACCGAGGGAGGGGAACAACACACACGGGGGCCTGGTGGGTGGTGGGAGGCATGGGGAGGGCAAGCATCAGGACAAATAGCTAATGCATGCTGGGCTTAATACGTAGGTGATGGGTTGATAGGTGCAGCAAACCACCATGGCACACATTTAACTATGTAACAAACCTGCACATCCTGCACATGTATCCTAGAACTTAAAATAAAACCAAATAAAAAAGAAACAGACATAAGACGCAGCATGTCAAGAAGCATTTCAAAACAGAGAAGCTGCATATTGGTTCCTACGCCTCAGTGATGTTAAAATGCAAACCAAAAAAGAAAAATACTTATTTCCTCTCTCCTCTCTGGTTGAACAACTGATATTTCTTCCTCAAGCCCCAGCCCAAATGTTTCCTCTTTGGTGGTGAAACCTCCTCCACCTCTCCCAGAGCACTTCTTTCTCTTATGTAATCCTATCCCACCAAACACTTGCCTTCATTAGGATTCTCAACATGTGAAATAAATTCTTTGATTACATTTATGTTTCCCCCAATAAACTTTGTACGCTCATGGTCTTCTTTTTTAAACTAAACTTTTTAATTGTAGAATAGAGTGACTGAAAAATTACAAAGATAGCCCAGAGAATTCCCATACACCCCACACCCAGTTTAGCCTATTATTAACATTTTAAATGAGTATGGTACATTTGTCACAATTAATGAGCCATTATTAGTAACTAGAGCCCAGGGTGTATTCAGATTTCCTTAGTTTCTTACCTAATGTACTTTTACTGTTCCAGGATCCCACCCAGGGTACCACTTATATTTAGTGAGCCTATCTCCTTAAGCTTCTCTTGGATGTGGACAGTTTCTTGGGCATTTCTTGTTTTTGATGATCTTGCTAGTTTTAAAAAGCACTGGTCAGGTATTTTTGCATAATGACCCTAACTTGGGATTTTCTGATGTTTTTCTCGGGATTAGATTGGCGTTATGGGGTTTTGGGACAAAACCACCAAGTAAAGAGCCATTCTCCTCATATTAAATCAATTATAGATATTATCAGTATGACTTAAGTCATGATTTAGGATAAATTTATATCAACCTTGATCACCTGGCTGGAGCTGTGTTTGTCAGGTTTCTCCATTGAACAGTCACTCCTTTCTCTTCCTTTTCATTCTGTACTCTTCAGAAGGAAGTCACTACATGCAGCCCACAGTGAAGAACTGGAGAGCTGTGCTCCTCTGCCTTGCGGACACAGTGAAGGAATTCTTCTGCATGGATACATTTGTCTGTTTGTTCCCATTTATTTATTCAATCATATATTTATATCAACATAAAATCATGGATATTTATTGTATAATTTGCATTATAATCCAAGACTACATTATTTTATTGCTTAAATTGTTCTTGCTTTGGCCATTGTGAGCTCTTTCAGTTGGCTCCTGTGTCCCTTTGACATACCCTCATTATTGTGGGGCTGGGGGCATTTAATTTGTTTTGTTGTTATGGCTTTATTTTCTGGTTTAGCACTTGCTTGAGTTCTAGCACAGCAAGTTGCCCCAGGCTCATCTTCTGTATTCCCTGCACCAGTCACAAAGTCAAGATCTTCTTTTTATTCTTCATTTTAAGAAGAAAGAAAATAGCCGGGTGCAGTGGCTCACGCCTGTAATCTTAGCACTTTGGGAGGTAGAGGTGGGGGGATCACCTGAGGTCAGGGGTTTGAGACCAACCTGACCAATATGGTGAAACCCCATCTTAAAAAAAAAAAAAAAAAAAAAAAAAAAAAAAAAAAAAAAAAAAAAAAAAAAACTGTAAAAAAATAAAAGAAAAAGAAAATAGTAACTAAAATTGACTGAACATTCACGATGTGCCAAATATGAGCTAAGAATCTGACATGCATATACTATGTGACATGAAACAGAATTCTAACTAATTGGTATGTAATCTGTAGACCTTGTTTGTAATGAATTGCCTGGGGAAATGAATTGTCTGGGGAAATATTTTATCTTTTAATCTTGGGAAGAACGGGAAAGCCCGCCTAAGGAAGGCATGAAGGCTACAGTCCAGAATGGAAAGGATTGCTAATTTTGTCTATGTAAAAATCAAATGATTATGTAAGGCAAAAAATACCATGAACAATGTTGAAGGAGAAATTGAGAAAATACTTCTTACATCTATGACCAAAAAGGTTAATATCTACTAATATAGAAAAGTTCTTAGAAACCAATAAAAAGTTGAGTATCCCACCAGAAAAATGATCTGCAAACACAGTAGGAACTAACATTTATGTAGTGCTTACTAGGTGCTAGACACAATTCAAAGTGCTTTATGAATATAAACTTATTTATTCATCACAGCAACCCTGTGAAGTAGGCACTGTAATTATTCCTATTGTCCAGATAAGGAAACTTAGCCCAGAAATGTTGATTGTGATTTTTCCCAAGATCGCATAACCGGTTAGCAGCAGATCTGGAATTTTT
>NW_016107943.1:298101-299878 GCF_001604975.1 Cebus imitator
TGAGCCACCGCGCCCGGCTCTTTTTTTTTTAATTAAAAAATTTTTTTCTTTTTTTTAAAGATGGGGTTTCACCATGATGGCCAGGCTGGTCTTGAACTCCTGACCTCAGGTGATCCACCCACCTCGGCTTCCCAAAGTGCTAGGATTACAGGCGTGAGCCACCGTGCCTAGCCTCATGACACTTAATTTTTAAAATGCTTCTCACAATTGTCCGCTTGAGAGTCAACCAAGAAAAGTATCCTTCAGATTCCATGCCCTACCGGTTAAGAGCTCTCCTTGGGGCATCAACTTCTTTGTGCCCTGGGGTATGCATGTGAGCTCACTCAGCCCACCAGTGTCTACAGCACCAGGGAAGCTTTAGGACAAAAAGTGACAGCACATCCCATGGGTACCTAGAGCACAATACTTACAGTATAAAATGAGTTGAAGCCCCAATGAGGACCCAAGTAAGCAGCAGTTATGATACTTTAATGCTGTGTGGTACTCATTGGTGGAATCATTCCACCTAGGAATCAGGATTTCTAACGCAGCAGAGCCTAAGATGTCAGGAATGAGAAGCAAATTCTTGAGCTGATGGTGGGAGGCACCAATCTTTCTTCCACTTTTCAGGACAAAGTATCATATCCTACCATATGCCACATCCTAGAGGACAACACTCTAATCTCACCAGTTTTGTCCTCGAACTGGTGATTTAAATGAGTATTTATCATTCCATCACTCTATTTAGGCGCTGTGTCTAGTAATGAGGTATAAATAACAACCACACATTCCAAGGTCATATACTGATGTGACACCTCCTTCAGTGTAAATGAGTTGCTTGTTAAAGCAAACTCATGTTCAGATTATCTGTTGATTCTAGTAAAGACAAGTCACTTCTCCCTTCATATGGAAAGGGTCCAATGTAATCAACATGCCACCAAAAAGCTGACTTTCCTATTTCTTGTCATGTCAGCATTGGAAATTTGTGCTTTCCTAGGAATTTTTCCATTTCACTCTAATTTTCAAATGTATTGCCATAAATTTGTTCATTATATTTACTTATTATCTTTTTGAGATCTGTATGATTTGTAGTATAATCTCTCTTTTCATTGCTGTATTGGCTAATTGCTGTCTTTTCTCTCTTTTCTTGAGTATAGTTAATTTTGTCAGCCTTTGTAAAGAATCATTGTTTTCATTCGATTATATGATTGTTTTTTGAGACAGTCTTGCTCTGATGCCCCGGCTGTGGTGGAGTGGCATGATTGCAGCTCACTACAGCCTCGATTTCCCAAGACTCAAGTGATTCTTCCTCCTCAGACTCCAGAATAGCTGGGACCACAGGTACATGCCACCACACCCAGATAATTTTTAAATTATTTTTGGCAGAGACAGAGTCTCACTATGTTGCCCAGGCTGGTCTTGAACTCCTGGGCTCAAGTGATCTTCCCAGTTTGGCTTCCCAAGCTGGGATTACAGGCATGAGCCACCACACCCAGCATTATTTTTGCTTTATATTTCATGTATACCTTTTGTTTTATTATTTCTTTCTTCCTACTTACTTGGGATTTATATACTGTCAACCCTATCCACTAAATTTTTATTTCAGTCATTACATTTTCAGGTCCAAAATTTCTATTTGAATTATTTTTAGAGAGTGCAATTCTCTTGTGAAATTCTCCATTAGCCGGGCGCGGTGGCTCAAGCCTGTAATCCCAGCACTGTGGGAGGCCGAGGCGGGTGGATCACAAGGTCAAGAGATCGAGACCATCCTGGTCAACATGGTGAAACCCCATCTCTA
>NW_016107943.1:301108-304318 GCF_001604975.1 Cebus imitator
GCGATCTCAGCTCACCGCAACCTCCGCCTCCCAGGTTCAGGCAATTCTCCTGCCCCAGCCTCCTGAGTAGCTGGGATTACAGGCACGCGCCACCGTGCCCAGCTAATTTTTTGTATTTTTAGTAGAGATGGGGTTTCACCATCTTGACCAGGATGGTCTCAATCTCTTGACCTCGTGATCCACCCGCCTTGGCCTCCCACAGTGCTGGGATTACAGGCTTGAGCCACCGCGCCCGGCCTATTTTTCTTATTTTTATTTTTGAGATGGAGTCTCGCTCTGTCACCAAGCCTGGAGTGCAGTGGCACAACCTTGGTTCACTGCAACCTCCACCTCCCAGATTCAAGTGATTGTCTTGCCTCAGCCTCCCGAGTAGCTGGGATTACAGGTGCCTGCCATCATGTCCAGCTAATTTTTGTGTTTTTAGTAGAGATGAGGTTACACCATGTTGGCCAGGCTGGTCTCGAACTCCCAACCTTAGATGGTCTGCCTGCCTCAGCCTCCCAAAGTGCTGGGATACTGGCGTAAGCCATCACACCTGGCCTCCAATGCCTTCAAACAGTTCTTTAATATTTTAAATTTGTAAATTTTTTTCAGATAATTGTGACTATTCTCTGATACTCCAGCAAAACTTGGTAAGTCGTAGTTTCTTAAAGGTTCATTGCTATATGGAATCTGAAACCATATCAATGAACTTTTTATCCTCAGTTATATTAAAACCCATGGATCCATCTTTCTTTTCTTTCTTTTTTGTTTGTTTTTTTGTTTGTTTGTTTGTTTTTGAACTGCTGTAGGACCATCTTTTATTTTAAATAGTTTTGTAACATTATGCATTGGTCATTTGAAAAATATTAGTTTACTGTTAGGCAGTTCTTCTAAATGTTGATATATTTCATTATATATATATATTTTTTTAATAGAGTCTCACTCTGTCACCCAGGCTGGAGTGCAATGGTGCTATCCCAGCTCACTGCAACCTCTACCTCCCAGATTCAAGCTATTCTCCTGTCTCAGCCTCCTGAGTAGCTGGGAATACAGGCGTGTGCCACTATGCCCAACTAATTTCTGCATTTTTAGTAGAGATGGGGTTTCACCATGTTGGTCAGGCTGGTCTCGAACTCCTGAGCTCAGGCAGTTCACTCACCTCGGCCTCCCAAGGTGCTAAGATTACTGGCATGAGCCACCATGCCTGACCTCTAGAATATTTTTTAGATCACATTTGTTGATATCATCACCAAACGCAACAAAAATTATTTAAGTATTGTGAAGCTATCAAGCTTCAAGTAGCAGATACAAGTTTTCCAAAATGCTAATTTGTCAGTTGAAAGCATAATATGTTCTGCCTAATGATTTCAATATATTCTGTTGTTACAGGAACCTCTTTTATTTTTCTCTAGGCCCTGGAAAATTAAAGCAATAGGAACCTTTTTTTAACAAATACGTCAAAAAGAATCCTACTGTATTTGAATACATTGCAAGGCAATATTTGGATAATATGTCATAAAAGCTGTAAATAAAAATTTACCTAAACCAGGCACGGTGGCTCCCACCTATAATCGCAGCCACTCAGAAGGCTGAGTGGGGAGGCTTGCTTGAGCCTAGGAATCGGAGACTGCAGTTAGCTATGATCACACCACTGCACCTGAGCCTGGATGACAGAGTGAAACCCTGCCTCTAAATAAATAAATAATATTTACCTATACTCTTCAAAATGTGTACATTCTGTCAGCATATAAATGGTAACTTTAGGCCAGGTGTGGTGGCTCACGCTTGTAATCCAAGCACTTTGGAGGCCAAGGTGGGCAGATCACCTGAGGTTGGGAGTTCAAGACCAGCCTGACCAATATGGTGAAACCCCGTCTTAAAAAACAAACAAACAAATAAATAAATAATAAATAAATAAAATGGTAACTTTAAAGTAAGATTTAACCCTAGAAATACCCGAACCTAAAAGGCAAATTATACTAAATAGAAAAGTTCGTCAACTATTCATATATGAATAAGAAGGAACAGAGAAAAGCCTTCCCCCCTCCAAAAAAAAATTAATTGCTTTAATTTTCAAGAAAAAAAAGAGAGAGAAAAGGCTTCCCATGGCTAGTGAGTAAAGACAGGAACCCAGATGAAAACCAGCCAACAGGTTTTCACTTTTTTTTAATTGTAAGTAGACAATTGCCACAGCTACAGAAGAGAAAGAGTATTAGAACTAGAACCTTACAATTTAATGCTGTTTTCAAAACAACTTTGTCTTTTACAACCCTTATTTGTAATGGCTCTAACTTACTTGCCATGTCATTTCAGTTATTAGAAATCTAAAAGGTCAGCTTATTATAAACATTTAACATTATTTTCCTCTGCATGATAATGTTTTGAAAATCAGTTTGCAAAGTAGCATGTATTATACATACTGTTGTGTTAAAGCATATATGTGTTGGGAGTGTCTGTAGATGGAGAGAAAGGTGCATGGAATCAAGGCCAAAATTGTGCTCTATGCTCAAAGAATGTTCACTGAAACAAAATGACTTTTCTATATTGTTTAACTCACCTATCGTAAATGTGTTTTCTTTATGAAAAAAGAAAAAGCAATTAAATTACATTTACTGTCCATCATCTAGTTTCCAAAGGTTATTTGATCACATTCATTACTATTCATAGCTCAAGAACATTTAGGAAATTTCCAATTTCTAACATTTAGGGAATTTTCAAAGTCACCAATAAACTGGTGACACGACCAGAACCCAAACACAGATATTCAATTCTGACAGCTAAACTAGGACTCATACGGTGTTCCTACTGGATTTTGTTTGTTTGTTTGGGGTATTTGTTTTGTGTTTGTTTTCACTCCAACAGAAATTATGGCAGAAATTGACTTTTCCAGGACCCTGAAGGAAGCTGAAATAAGCCCTTTTCCCAAAGTCCCTGGGTTGACATTTCACGACACCACCAAACTTCTCTTGAAAGGCCTGTAGGATCGACATTTTCCCCTTAAGATAACACCCTAAATTTGCTTATTTGCCGTCATTTTCTGAAACCACAAGATCCTTAATTTGAATCTAGCCTATAATGAAAAAAAAACTGGGCACCTTAATGGAGGGAAAGGGTGAAAGTATTAATTCTTTTTCCCATTAGATAACAGATTGGCACTAGTCTTCAGCAATAGTGAATGCAAAAAAATGTGAACAGCAGGCCAAGCATGGTGGCTCATGCCTGTAATCC
>NW_016107943.1:304754-307045 GCF_001604975.1 Cebus imitator
ATAAAGATGGGGTTTCACCATGATGGCCAGGCTGGTCTTGAACTACTGAACCCAGGTGATCTACCCACCTTGGCCTCCCAGTGCTAGGATTAGAGGCATGAGCCAACGCGCCCAGCTCACAAAACTTTCATAATGCCCAAAGACTTAGTTTTATGACACTTTATAGTCAAAATCCTGAATACATAAAATCCTGAAGATGAGCTAGAAAGGACTCTTCAGATGGTTAAAGTTATGACGCCCAGCATATAGCCTGTATACATTTACAAAATATCTATGTGCTAGGCACTGAGGTTGGAAAGATGAATAGAAATTTGCCCGTGTTTTTAAGAATTTATGACCAAATAACACAACACAGCCAGATAAATGTAATCAATGTATCCACAGAATGTTAGAGGAGCATAAACAGGGAACACTTGACTCTCCTTTGGGAGGAAAAAGGAAGGATTGGAGAAAAAAATTATCCATAAACTGAATATTAAAAGGTAAATAATTCATATGGCTGACAAAGGAAGAATGAATAAAATAAAAGTCATTTATTTAGCATATTATAGTTCTCAACAACCTTATATAATAGATATTTTTATCTATCTATGATATGCTTCACCTATTATTTATGTCAAAGTTCTCATCTCGAATATGTTTTTGGAGACCAATGATACAGACTCCAAAAAAAATTTCATTGATAAAAGTACTTATCAGATACTTAACAGACCCTAAAAAGTTAGGAGTCTTAGAAAATGGTAGCTCTGCAAAAAGGCAATTTAGAAACACCCTAAATATTTATGCACTAGGACTGAATAATATTATTCAGTCCAAAATTCCCCTACCTATTCAAGAAATATTTTTTAACATTACTGGAAAATTTTGAGACTCGTAAAGTGATAGCTTTAATATATTATGATGATTTTAGCTTGTTGCTTAATTTGGTAGATTTCCTAGACCTGGAAAAAACAAAATGCAATGAGTGAAATGGACAAATTTCTACAAGTACACTAACTATCAAAACTAACTGAAGCAGAATAAAAAATCTGAATAAACATATAACAAGTAAGGAGGTTGAATCAGTAATTAAAAACCTACCAACAGCAAAAAATCAATACTTGTGAATTCTAAGAAACATTTATAGAAAAAATAGCCCCAATCATTCTCACACCCTCCCAAAAAATTAAAAAGGAGGAACCATCTCCTAACTTATTCTATGAGGCTAGAATTGCCATGAGACATGAGCCAGATAAAAAATAATAATAATTTTTAAAAAGAAAATTATAGGCCAATGTCCCTTATGAATATAGATGTAAAGATTATCCACAAAATACTAGCAAACCAAATTTGGTAGCTTATTAAAAGGATTAAATACCATGACCATGTGGGTTTGTCCCCAGAATGCAAGGATGGCTTAACGTACAAAAATCAATCAATGTAATACACCATGTTAATAAAAAGAAGGGAGGGGAAAAAACAACATGATGATCACAGTGGATTAAAAAAAAAAAAAGCATTTGACAAAATTCAACAACGTTTCATGAAAAAACACTTAAGAAACTAGGAATAGAAAAGAACTTCCTCCACATGATAAAACCAATATAGAAAAAACCCACAGCTACCATCATACTCAATGATGATAAAAATAAAAGCTTTTGCCCTAAGATCAGGAATAAAAGAAAAATGTCCACTTTCACCATTTCTATTCAACATAGTACTAGAAGTTCTCACCAGAACAATCAGGCAAGGAAAAGAAATAAGTGGCATCCCAATGGGAAAGGAAGACGTAAAAAAATCTCTATACGAAGATGATATAATTTTGTATATAGAAACCCATAAAGAATACAAACTCACTCCCCAATACACATACACTGTTAGAACCAATAAACTAAGTCAGCAAAGTTGCAGAACATAGAATCAACACGTAAAAATTATTTGTATTTCTATATACTAGCAACGAACAATCTAAAAGGAAATTAAGAAAAAACTCCAGTTACAATAGCATCAAAAAGAATAAAATACCTAGGAATAAATTTAACCAAAGAGGCAAAAGTGGGCCAGGTGCGGTGGCTCATGACTGTAATCCCAGCACTTTGGGAGGCTGAGGTGGGCAGATCACAAGGTCAAGAGATCAAGACCATCCTGGCCAACATAGTGAAACCCCTGTCTCTACTAAAATATAAAAATTAGCTGGGCGTGGTGGTGTGCGTCTGTAGTTCCAGCTGATAGGGAGGCTGAGGCAGGAGAATTGCTTGAGCCTGGGAGGTGGAGGTTGCAGGCCTGGCGCCTGGTGACAGAGCAAGACTCTG
>NW_016107943.1:307064-308734 GCF_001604975.1 Cebus imitator
AAAAAAAAAAGGAGGCAAAAGACTTTTACCCTGAAAACTACAAAACATTGCTGAAAAAAATTAAAGAAGACACAAATAAATGGAAAAACATTCTGCGTTCATGGATTACAAGACTTAATATATGGCCAGGTGTGGTGGCTTACTCTTGTAATCCCAACACTGCGGGAGGCTGAGGTGGGAGGATGATTTGTGCTCAGGAGTTCAAGACCAGCCTGGGCAATATAGTGAGACTGCATCTCTACACACACACAAAAATTTTTTAATAGCCAAGTGTGATGGTGTGCACTACTCAGGAGGCTGAGGTGAGAGGACTGCTTGAGCCTCATGGGTGAAGGTGCAGTGAGCCAAGATTGTACCATTGCACTCCAACCTGGGTGACAGAGTGATACCAACCCTATCTCAGAAAAATAAGACAATATGGAGCTCAGCAGGGTGGCTCTCACCTATAATCCCAGCTACTTGGAAGGCTGAGATGGAAGGACCACTTGAGCCCAGAAGTTTGAGTCTGTGTGAGCTCTGATCATACCACCATACTTCAGTCTGGACAACAGAAAGATTCCATCACAAAAAAAAAAAAAAAAAAAAAAAAAAAAAAAAAAAAAAAAAAAAAAAAAAAAAAAAAAAAAGACAATGTGGTTAAGATGACAATACTTCCCAAAGCAATCCTCAGATTCTATGTAAACCCTATCAAATGATATTTTTTTTGCAGAAATACAAAAGCCAATCTTAAAACTAATATTGCAAAGGGACCCCAAATAGCCACACAATCTTGAAAAAGAACAAAATTGGATGACTCACATTTCCTGATTTCAGAACTTACTACAAAGCTACAGTAATCTAGCGTAAGTACAGACATACAGATCCGTGGAAAAGCACTAGGAGGTCAGAAATAAACCCATGCATCTATAGTCAATTAGTTTTCAACAAGGATAACATGACCATCCAATGAAGAAAGAAAAGTCTTCTCAACAAATGATGCTGAGACAATAATACAGCTATACAAAATATTAAAGTTAGATCCTTACTTCACAACTTCACACCACATACGAAAATTAAAAATTTATCAAAGACCTAAGATATAAAACTATAAAACTCTTAGGAGAAAACAGAGGGGCAAGTCTCTGTGACCTTAAATTTGGCAATGGTTTCCAAAATATGACACCAAGAGCACAGGCAACAAAAGAAAAATATAGATAAACTTGACTTTATCAAACTTTTAAAACTTTTATGCATCTAAGGGAACACTCAACAGAATAAACAGACAACCCACAGAATGGGAGAAAACATTTGTAAATCATATATGTGATAAAGGTCCAGTATCCAGAAAATATAAAGGACTCCTTCGCTCATGAAATGGAGGGTAGAACAAAAAAAGAACTTGACAACAAAAAGACAAAAACCAATTTAAAAATGGACAAGGGGGCCGGGTGTGGTGGTTCACGCCTGTAATCCCAACACTTTGGGAGGCTGGGATGGGTAGATCACCTGAGGTCAGGAGTTCGAGACCAGCCTCACCAACATGGTGAAACCTTGTCTTTACTAAAAATACAAAAAAATTAGCCAGGCCGGGCGCGGTGGCTCAAGCCTGTAATCCCAGCACTTTGGGAGGCCGAGGCGGGTGGATCACGAGGTCAAGAGATCGAGACCATCCTGGTCAACATGGTGAAACC
>NW_016107943.1:309684-319270 GCF_001604975.1 Cebus imitator
AAAAAAAAAAAAAAAAAAACCTACTTGATGGTTTCTCAAAATGTTAAACATGGAATTATGACATTACCCAGCAATTTTACTTCTAGGAGTATAAGCAAAATAATTGAAAATAGAGATGCAGATGCTTATACACTGAAGTTCATTTTAGTATTATTCACAATTGCCAAAAGGTGGAAATGTGGAAATAACCCATGTAAATTAACAGATGAGTAGATAAATAAAAGTTGTATGTACATGCAATGAGATATTATTTAGCTATAAAAAGGAATGAAGCTCTGACATATGCTACAACATGAACAAATTTTTAAAACATTATGCTAAGTGAACTATGCTAAGTATAAAACATTATTCTAAGTCAGACACAAAAGGAAAAATATTAAATGACTGTACTGAGATATCTAGAATAGGCAAGCTGGGTACAGTGGCTCACGCTGTAATCCCAACCCTTCAGGAGGATTGCATGAGCCCAGGAGTTCTAGACCAGACTGGGCAACATGGTAAGGCTCTATCTCTACAAAACATACAAGTTAAAAATTAGCCAGGTATGGTGGTGTGTGCCTGTAGTCCCCGGAGAGGATTCAGGAGTCTGAGATTAGAGGATCACTTGAGCTCAGGAGGTCAAGACTGCCATCAGCTATGATCACAGCACTACACTCCAGCCTGGATGATGGAGAAAGACCTTCTCAAAAAAAAAAAAAAAAAAAGTAAATCCACCAGAAAATCTTTCTCAGCATAACTGGTAAAAAAAAAAAAAAGTGGAATAGGCAAATTCACAGAGATAGAAATAGAATGGTGGTTACCAGGATCCATGAGGAAGGGAAAACGTGACATTATTGCTTAATGGGTACATAGTTTTGATGATGAGAAATTCTGGAGACAGTGGTGATGATTGAACATTGGGAACATGCTTAATGTCACTTAATTGTATATTTTTAAATTGTTGAAATGGTAAATTTTATGTTATATATGCTTTACCACAATAAAAAATATTTAAACAACAATAAAATGGAAGTCAACAATAGATAGGCAGCTTCACTGTACTTTCTTTCGTAGCAGATCTCTCTATTTGGCAATCAACATAGACTTAAAAATGTTTTAGAAACTTCTCGTTTTTGTCCTCCTTAGGGACAAATTCCGAATTTTGTGCTCCTTTTCTGCAAACTAAGACAAAGCCCTACTCACTTACTTTTCTTTTTTTCTTCGCTCCAGTCTCCCTCACTTACTTTTCAAAAGCAAATGTGTAATTTGAAACATTTCTACTCCAAATGAACTCAGGAAGTTTTCTGGTCAACCTCCAGGTGCAGGGATGACTATCTTACTCATTGGGCTTTTCAATGGCAATAGTATTTCAATGGGTTAACTCTTCATATAAAGAGACACAAGCAAAATCCATTACTTTTTTCTCACTTCTGCAAACTTCTTTGTATGTAGTTGAGAAAATAATAATAATAATAAATGAAATAATCACAAACCCTCAAGTTTTCTGATTTTTCAGTGACAAAGGGATGGTTTTGTTTTGTTTTGAAACAGGGTCTTGCTCCATCATCCAGGCTGAAGTACAGTGGCACAATCATAGCTCACTGCAGCCTTGACATCCTGGGCTCAAGTGATCCTCCCCACCTCAGCCTCCTGATTAGCTGGGACCAAAGGTGCACACAACCATGACTGGCTAATTTCTTTTATTTTTTTATTTTTAGTTTAGTAGAGCCAAGGGTCTCGCCATGTTGCCCAGGCTGGTCTCAAACTCCTAGCCTCAAGCAATCCTTGCAGCCCAGCCTCCCAAAGTGCTGGCATTACAGTCATAAGCCACCTGCAGCTGGCCAGCAGGTTTGTTTCCTTTTTATTCCACATCAATTCAACAAATAACAACTGACTTAGCTATGACATGAAAGGTTTTGCGGCAGGCATTGCAAAGGGTAGACACAACATTGTCTCATATGTTATTCTTGCCTTGCAGGAACTAATAATTTTCTTTTTTATTTTATTTTATTTTATTTTTTTGAGTCGGAGTTTTGCTCGTTACCCAGGCTGGAGTGCAATAGCGCGATCTCGGCTCACCGCAACCTCCGCCTCCTGGGTTCAGGCAATTCTCCTGCCTCAGCCTCCTGAGTAGCTGGGATTACAGGCACGCGCCACCAGGCCCAGCTGATTTTTTGTAGTTTTAGTAGAGACGGGGTTTCACCATGTTGACCAGGATGGTCTCGATCTCTTGACTTCGTGATCCACCTGCCTCGGCCTCCCAAAGTGCTGGGATTACAGGCGTGAGCCACCGCACCCGGCCAGAACTAATAATTTTCAATAGAATTCAGCAAACTACAGGCCAAATCCACCAACTTCTGGTTTTTGTACAGCCGACAGGCTAGTTTTTACAATTATATATGATGAAAAAAATTAAAAGAATAATGTTTTGTGACATGTGAAAATTGTGTGAAATTTAAATTTTAGTGTCTAAAAAATCAAGTTTTATTGAGCACAGCTATACCAGCTCATTTATACACTGACTGTGGCTGTTTTCACACTGCAATAGCAGAATCAAGGGTTATGACAGAGGCCATACAGAGACCACACAGCCTGAAATATTTACCACCAGGCCACTTACAGAAAATGTTTGCCAACATATGATCTAAAAGGCAAAGTGAAATAAAATAGCAAATAACAGCAAATTCAGGGAGAACGGGGTAAACGCCATGCGAGTGACACCCACCCTGTGCTGAGTGTTGGAAGACCACAGAGAATAGGATTATCAAAGAAGGCATCATGAGGCTGGCCTTGGAGGATAAAGGGTTTCAATAAGAGACAATTCAGAAGCCAGGAGCACTGACTCAAGTCGGTAAATCCCAGTACTTTGAAAGGCCAAGGCAGGTGGATCACCTGAGACTAGGAGTTTGAAACCAGCCTGGCCCACGTGGCAAAACCCCGTCTCTACTAAAAATACAAAAATTAACCAGGCATAGTGGTGCACACTTGTAATCCCAGCTACTTGGGAGGCTGAGGCATGAGAATTGCATGAAGCCCGAAGGAAGAGGTTGCAGTAACCCAAGATCACGCCACTGCACTCCAACCTGGGCAAAAGAGTGAGACCTTGTCTCAAAAAAAATTTTTTTTCCAGAAAAGAAGATTCTAAATAAAGGGGAGGGTTTGTGCAGAGAAAAGAAAAGGAAAAATATAAGCCAGAAAAGGCTATGGGCATAAGACACCCAACTCCACAGTTAAAAAGAATTATTTAGAGCAAAGAATAATTTCCTCCCATTTGCTACCTGCTCTTTACTGCATGCTACAAGCCATTAATAGTCACAAACACCAAATTTTAAATATAGTAGCACTTTAATTCTCACTCAACACTATCATCTGGAACTCAGTGCATTCTAAGAATTATTAGAGCCAAGTGCATTAAAAAGTGTATAGTCTGGGCCAGGCATGGTGGCTCACGCCTGTAATTCAAGCACTTTGGAGGCCAAGACGGACAGATCACCTGAGGTAGGAGTTTAAGACCAGCCTGACCAACACGGTGAAACACCGTCTTTAAAAAAAAAAAATGTATAGTCTGAGAAATAGGATGCACTTGGATTGGAATGGTCAATAGCCATACTACTGCTAATTTGAATAAAATGAATATGAATGTCTATGATTTATTTCTCCTTGGGTAGGTGTGCCATTCTACCCCAAAAAATACCCAACATTTTATAAGCGTATATTAGTATGTCAAGTCTATACCTGTAAGTGTGGTGGCTTAAAAGGCCATTAATAAAAATGTGCCATTTCCCAGAAATCCTGTATGACTGCCAAAGTAGATGAACTGTGTCAGTAATCCAAAGGTCAGAAGTCCTGCAGCCTGATGGTCACTAAGTAGTCAATTTTTTACCCCTTTGTCAAGGTGTTTTCTTAGTTAAGAACCTTCCCAGAAAATCTCTCTTAGGAAAAAGCAAGGGTCCAGCCAACCCTTGGACCCTGAGTTGATTAAGGTAACTGTTTTACTTGATAAACCGTGAAGGAGGTTAGAAAAGGAAATGTTTAGCTCTTGCTGCTGCCTTTGTACACATCAAAAATGTACAGGGTTCCATGGATAAGCTTGACTGTGCAGCTCTGCCAATGCTGGGGCCAGGCAGCACTTCCCAGGGGAGCCTTGCTGGTGTTACAGAAAGACGGTAATTTCAACAAATTCCTCCAGATCCTCCCAATAATGGAGCTGATGAGCCTACCACAGTCAACCACCAATAAGAGCTAAGCTGCCCGAGTTTAAATCCCCGTTCTATTCCCCCAGCTGTATAACCTTGGCAACACAACCTTGGTTGGTAACCTCCCTGTGATTCCATCTCTTCATCTATGAAATGGAAAGAATAATAGTGTTTTCCCCAGAGTTTTTATGAGAATTCATATTCAGTAACCATCAGTTACTATTATTGTGGCGCCAATAAGAGGGACCTAGGAAATCAAGGTACCCACTCTTCTTGTCAAGGAGTCCCTAGTCTTCCCTAAGACCTATTTTATTAGTGACCCCATATATCTCACTATAGAGCATAAGCTTCCATTTCTGGCCAATTTCTTTACTTACCACCCTTCATCCATTCCCATGAAGTCCTTTGTGAGATGTAATTACTTCAGCCTCAGAAAAGGTCTGCACTTTTTTTTTTTTTTTTTTTTAATAAAGACAGGGTTTCACCATGTTGGTCAGGCTGGTCTTGAATTCCCGACCTCAGGTGATCCACCTTCCTTCGCCTCCAAAGTGCTTGGATTACAGGTGTGAGCCACCACACCCGGCCAGGTCTGCACTTTTAATTTGCAAGAAGGAAGAGCAAACTACAACTCTTATTATTAGAGTTCTGTCTGTTACTGGATAGTCTAGCTGGAGACCATCTGAATGGTATTATATTTACAGCTGAGGTCTCCACAGCTGAGAGTGGGACTCTAGATGCCTTTAGATCTTCCAAGGGTCCCAAGACCTGGAGGCACTTGTTGGCTAAACTGATATTCCTCTGGCTCAAGAACTAGACATGTGACTGTTAGAATAAGAATCAGTTACCAAGACCACTAACTGTTAATACTCAAGAAGTCTCATAAAAACAAACTTAAAATGGTATGGGAGATTTGTTGAAGAATAGTCCTTGAAAAATAAATTGTTTCTGAGGAGGTTCATAAAACATTGAGGTTTTGTACTTACTTATCAGAGACCTGATATCATATCTAATTTCAAACCTCTTCAGTAAAGATGTTTTTTGTGGGTTTTCTGGACTTATGAAGTGTCAAAGATCCATCTGGGTCAATGGGTTAATTCTGATGAAAAGAGAAATCTCTCTTACTTGCTTTAAAAGCTTTATAGCACTACATCAGAGTGGATAATAGATAACTAACTTGTGTCTTTGGGGCTGCTGCAGACTCATCAACAAAAAAGAAAAAGAATGCTATTTCCCTGTTCCAATTTAAGAAATACAGCCAGGTCTTTGTGTTTTGAGTTTTGGGTTCCTTTGCCCAGGAGAGGTAACAGTGTTTTGCATGTTTCGTAAGCTGTCTTCTTCTGGGAAGGCTCAGCCCATCCTAGGAAATGATGCTAAAGTATCTGTGCGTCCAAGGAAAGGAGAGGCTTTGCCTGGATTCTCAAGTATTGTTGGGTGCCTGAAAGACAGGGAGACGAGAGGAATGGGATTCTATTAGAAGGTAAGCCTATACCAGCTTCTTCAAAGTGTCCTGTATGTTGAAGGGGGATGGGCACACAGATGTCTGAGGAGGACCAGACCCTTGGGAATAGCAATGAGGCTCTCCATGGCCAAACCTGTAGAAATTAGAGACGACCTCAGTGAAGGACACCTCAACAGTGAAGGACCAGGACCTGAAAAGGGCATCAAGTAGTGGGAGAAATTAATTAATTATGGTGACCACTATGATTCAAAGACCCAGCTCTCTTCATCATGTCCCTAAAGGTAGGGTTCTTGCACAAGCCAATGGCAGGTGAATGATTTATATTGAACTGTTTATCAACCTTGGCAAATTGGAACTCAGAAATAGATTCAGTTTTGTTTCAAAAAGTCAAAACAAAATGACAAATCGTTATGGAAAAATCCATGCCTGTTATGGATTTTTTTACTCCTCCACAAAGTGGGAATAATAATAATAACGTCCATCTCAAAAGTTATTGGGATGGCAAAATGAGATATAGCATAGAATAAAAAGTGGACATCAAATGTTTCTTATACTGTTACTGATACCCTTACACACGGTTAGCACGGACCTTCCTTCCCTTGCTGGAGTGTTGACTAACCATTTGCCATCTCTCCCTCCTTTGCACTTAAATAAATGAAGATTCAGTTTACTGCCGGCAGCAAGAACAATTATAAGAATGTCAGGATTAAAAAAAAAAAAAAAAAAGAATGTCAGGAAAAGGAGACAAACCAATGGCCAGGCTTCTGCTCTCTTGAGATTTACCTTTCTTCCCCATACCAGCACCCAGTGCTAACATAAGGCCATGGAGCAGAAGCTCATAGTGATGTCCAGGTACCCTAGACCAATTAAATCAGTCTCTGGGAGTAAGGCCTGAGCAGTCCTAATGTTTAAGATCTTCCAGGTGATTCTAGTATGCAGCCAGATGGGGAATCCTGACCTTGGGGATGCTGTTGTTTAGACAATGTTAATAACTTTATAGACCTGTGCAGACAGGATAATTAAAGGAAGGAGAAGGACTTGAAGCAGAATGAATTATCAGGCAATTGTTGTAAGATTCCTGTTGGCTTTGTTATCAATTTCATTTGTAAAATGTATGCCTGTGAAAGAGTTTTCTAGGTCAAGTCTATTTTTCTAGCCCAGGAAAGCTGACTCATCTCTATTCTTGCAACTACTGCCCCCTACACCCACCAAAAAAACAAAAAGGATTCTTTTTCTTTCTTTTTTTTTTTCAGTGCATTTTTCAAGATGCTGTTAAAATCCTTTCCTCCTGTGATTGCTTGTTTGTTTTTAACATTTCTTTTTTTTTTTTTTTTTTGAGATGGAGTCTCGCCCTGTCACCCAGGCTGGATTGCAATGGCGCAATCTGAGCTCACTGCAACCTCTAACTCCTGGCTTCAAGCGATTCTCCTGCCTCAGCCTCTTGAGTGGCTGGGATCACAGGTGTGCACCACCATGCCTGGCTAATTTTGTATCTTTAGTAGAAATGGGGTTTCACCATGTTGGCCAAGCTGGTCTCGAGCTCCTGACCTTGTGATCCACCCACCTCGACCTCTCAAAGTGCTGGGATTATAGGTGCCAGCCACTGCACCCAGCCTTAACATTTCTCTTATTATCCACTCTAGGAATGGTCTCTGAAGTTACAGTGACTTTTAAGCATGATTATAGTGAATGCAGAAATCTAGCCAAACAACGTAGGAAGCTTTATTCAGTCTGAAAACCACCACTGTGACTCTTGGGAAAATTATATTAAAGGGGAAATGGTTTGAAACTCTTGACTCCTGAACTAGGTGCAGTGGCTCACGCCTGTAATCTCAGCACTTTGGGAGGCCGAGGAGGATCAATAACTTGAGGTCAGGAGTTAGAGGCCAGCCTGGCCAACATGGTGATATCCATCTCTACTAAAAATACAAAAATGAGCCAGGCAGGAGGCTGAGGCAGGAGAATCATTTGAACCCGGAGACAAAGGTTGCGGTGAGCTGAGACAGCACCACTGAACTGCAGCCTGAGCAACATAGTGAGACTCTGTCTAAAGAAAAAAAAAAGAAAATTCTGACTCCAAGACAAAGAGGGACAATTCTGAATTACTTAATTGATTGTAGCTAATCAGATAATACAGATAAATTTAGATGTGTCTAAAATATGCAAATGTACTTCTCTTTTAAGAATTTTACTAAATGTTCTGTAACAATTTCTTAAAAGAAGCTAGGAGATTTCTTGATTAATGAAACTTTTTGTACCAGAAATCATTACTCTGTGATACTCCTCACAACAGCCCTCTAGGGAGCCATTATTGGCTTCTATTACCAAAGAGGAAGAAGCAGTTTAAGAACATTTAAGCAATTTGCCCCAAGTTCCATGATGTAGGAAATGGCAGAACAGGGATTAAAGCTCAGATCTGTCTGATCCAAAGTTTAGACTCTTGACCATGAAGCTCTAGGGTCATTCTAGGTTTTGAACAATACAAAAATCTTTTGCTTCCTTCAAAGTCTTATCTCACTCAACCAGACCCCTGCCTCAAACAGGAGTCTGAAACTCAACAACCTACAGAGGGCCAGGACGCTAACACAAATGAGTTAATATGGATTATATTTAAGAGAAAACTCACATTGTTCTGTAGTGTGTAACTTAGCTACTGCTCAGCTTCAGGCAGCTGTTGTCCTGGAAGAAGTTAATCCTGAATTACCAGTTCCCCTAATTTTGTAACAGAGACAGACATCTGGATTTTTGTGGAAAATATCCCAACTTTTAAATGTTGGCAATAAATTTACTTGCTTTTTAAACATTACACGGGACAACACTGAGCAGGCAAAACTATGTGAGCCATAGTTTGGGAGAAAAAAGGAAATGCATTCAGTATCTTCTGAGATAAAGGAGACACATTCAATATCCTTTGGTTTCTGATAGAAATCATCAGTTGGTTTAGGTGTAAGTAAATGACCTTCTAGAAAACACAGTAAGGGAAAGGGGCAATGTCCACAAGTCCTTGCTGGAAAAAAAAGTCAGCTCATTAGCTAGTCTTAGTTATACATATACCATGAAAGATAACCTTTGATGATCTTAAATCAGATTGTACGTCTTGATGACAAGGGTTAGCATAGAAAAATACTTTGTATTAGCAGTAATTGTACTGCTAATATCTCCTTTGGCAACAAATTCACTGGAGTAACTTAAAGCTAAATCCAAATCATCTCCTTTCTTTAAGGCAAAATCTCTCTTATCTGCAGTAGACCAAGGAAACATTATCAGGTCTAGGAGGTAGGTTTTTGTTCCCCCCGCCCCCACACCCACAGGCAATGACAACATAAATAAAAAGCCTTCCAGTTGAGTTACAACAAAAAGGCCAAAAAAATTCCTATTTCCTACAATCTCTTTACCTTTGGCTCTCAGATCTCTGAACTACAGATAGGGCTGGAATGCAGATGCAGACTGGGAGTAACAGTGCCAGAATCTATTCAATGGATGTGCTTCTAGGCATATGACTTTTAAAAAGAAGTTTCCCAATGTCACTCAATGGGGAAAAGGACTTATTATTTAACCTCGGGACCTCAAAATAAGTACTGAGCCAATATTTGTGTCTCTATTTCATTTTCACCAGCCACTCACATTAGTAACCATAGTATTTTAATTAGCCTCTTTTGGTTTTCTCCTCTCAGCTACATACAATGTTTAAAACCATAGTTATCTTTGAAACGTTGTAACTTAAATTCTTTTGGGTACATAGCTGCATTTGTAAAGGCATGGCTTTCAAATAATATGTACTAAAAGATCAAAAGAATGAAAGTGAAGAAAAAAATGTCTTAGCGGTTCATTTTCCCTTTGGATTTAGGTCTAATACTATAATTGATTTATGTCTAATACAATTAGATAATAATTGACTTTTGTCTAATACAATTACTTCATTTTCCTTTTTTTTTTTTTTTTTTTTTTTTTT
>NW_016107943.1:319290-324454 GCF_001604975.1 Cebus imitator
TAGAGACGGGGTTTCACCATGTTGGCCAGGCTGGTCTTGAACTTCTGACCTCATGATCCACCCGCCTCAGCCTCCCAAAGTGCTGGGATTACAGGCATGCACCACTACACCCAGCTACTTCATTTTCAAGTTAAGGAAGAATCAAATGCAACTTCTATCCAAATGCAACTTTGAAAGTTATTATTTTGTGTAACGCTCAACATGGAGCTTGATACACAATGAGTAGAGTGTAAGAATGAATTGCTGAACTGTATGGCAAAGATTCTGTAAAATCTAAATTTTAAAAAATATTCGGTAAATATTTTAAATATTTAGATATTTGCTCTTTGAATTTCTGTCTAGTTTTCTGTACTCATAGGTGTCTTTTGGTCTGCCTTGAAATGCACAGAGCTGGGACCAAGGCATTTTTGCACACTTTAAATAAGGAGCCAATGGCAGTAAATGATTATGTGAACCCAATTGAAATGTTGACAAGGGCTGTTGCCACTTCTTAATGTTTCAACCATGTAAGCAGAACATTTTTCATTTCTAAAATGTATGTATATATGTAAAATAATAAATATTTTTCTTATCCCAACCAGAAAAGGAAAAGTGAAATTGAAGGAATCACTAATACACTTCAGGCCGGGCGTGGTGGCTCATGCCTGTAATCCAAGCACTTTGGAGGCCAAGGCGGGTGGATCACCTGAGGTCAGGAGTTCAAGACCAGCCTGACCAACATGGTGAAACCTCATCTTTATAAAAAAATTTAAAAACATTAAAAAAAAAATACGGCTGGGCGTGGTGGCTCATGCCTGTAATCCAAGCACTTTGGAGGCCAAGGTGGGCGGATCACCTGAGGTTGGGAGTTCAAGACCAACATGGTGAAACCCCGTCTATTAAAAAAAAAAATACACTTCAAAAGAATTTTTGAGCAACTCTAGATGCAAAGAAAAAGAGTAACTTCATAAGGTGAGTTGTCATATTAAAAAAAGAAAAAAGTATCAAATGAATGCGAATACCAAACCTGAGACAACTACCACAATATTTCTAGAAAGCTGATAGCTATTTTCAGATTTTCTATAAGTAATTCAGATTTCAAAAATCTATAAAACTGCAAGAGCTGCATTTACTCTGGTGGGCCATTAAGCATGCCATATTTTCCCCAGTAAAACATTAATTGAAATTTTTTAAAGTGGAAATCATGGCAGAAGATCAAAGAATGAGAAATTGGTGGTAGGCCGTGGTCAGTTCCACATCAATAGCATGCAGCCGCCTCCTCCTTCTATTTCTAGATAAAAACCCATTAATTCCCACTCCCTTCTGTGCTAACATTTATTTCAAGAAAATATGTTTGGACCTGCCTGGCACACACATGCCTTTCACACTGTGTGGAGCAGAAGTATAGGAACAGGCTGAACATCTGAAATAGCTCTGCTCAATTCAGCTGTGCATCTGGCACCTCTGTCCCTCCTCCATCCACCTATGAGGTCCTTGCAAGAGCTTGAGGAGGACTTATCACTCCCTTTACTGCCTGGGGTGAAAAGAAGATCAGGTAACAGCACATAAAAAGGTTATACAGTGGAGAAACAGGGAACAAGCATTTCTAACCCTGAGCACAGAGCAATAACCAGAAACCTACAGGCCCCCTGTGTTTCTCCATTTGTTTGAATGAAAGATTCCCATGGGGTAGATTTTTATCTGTTACCTTTTTTAAATAAATTTGCTGATTTGAAAGAACTGGATTTCCAAGGAGTGAAAGGACTGAGGTGCATAATTATGACCCTTCTAAAATATGAGCCTCTATCCTATCACTATTTGTTTCAATCCTTCCTTTAATGTGGGTAAAACAGCATCTCAAGTTCTTGTGAACAGACATCACCTAGCCAATATATACACTTTTAAGGGAGCTTTTAAAATTAAAGAGTAAAGCATATACATAAATCATCAAGTATAGAGTTAGACGAATTTTTAATAAATTAATCCATTTAAGCCAGCATCAGATTAAGAAACAGCCCATGATCAGCATCCCAGAAACTCTCTTCATGACCCTTTTGGTCACTCCCATCCTGCAAGGACAGCTAACATTCTGACTTCTAACTGCAAAGATTCATTTTAGGAAATATCGTTTTAATGCAATTAAATTGTATCTTTTTGCATACTTGACTCCAGATAAAATCTGCATATATATATTGGACGAACTTAGTTGTCCCAGACCTTCATTATTTGACTACTTGGTATGCTGAATTCTACATTGTAAATACCATTTTAGAACAAAAGACCCCAGATTTAGTCCTGTTCTGCCACTGATTAGTTGGGAGATCTGAGAAGAATCACTTCCCCATTTCAGCCTTAAATTCCTCTTTGTAATAAGTACATTTAACTAGACAAGCCATAAGCTGTCTTCTGAAAGAATATACTCTTCAGAATGGAAATATTAAGGACATATACTTTCAACCATATGTCACTTTCAGTTATATTTATGTAACACTGTACCTATATGCCTCTCTTCAAAAACAAGTATTTATGAAGGCATTGCACATGCAGTAGTACAAGCATAGCTGGGGCTCTTGCCCTCATTCTGTGTCCAGTCTTGTGCTAATTCAAGCAAAGAAATGAATACATGGTTAATAATGGAGCGAGAGAGCCATGAAACTAAATATGTATGGGTCATTAGATGACCTGTCTCAAAAGGACACAAACCCAAGGAAATAGAGGCTCTTACTTAACAGGGTAGCCTGCCCTATCTCTAGATTTGGAGTATCTCTTCACCTTTCTACTACTCAGCGGGAACTCTTTCTCTTCCCAAAATACTCACTGCCTTTATCTCTCCCTAACAAAATCTGTTAAGTTTATTCTCATTAATTTGTAAATGGTTACCAAGGCTGAATGTTCTCTTTCACAGGAGTGTTTACACTTACCAAGACATTTTGATTTTAAGGAGTGAATCCCTAGTTAGAAAATTTCACATATCAGAGTCAGGGGAGTACATTCACTTTTAGACAAGGAACAACTAAAGTCATCCCATACAGGTAACTATGAAAGCAAACTTCTCTCCTAATGTTGGTGCCACTATTAATTGAGCACTTGATACAGGCCAGCTTTGTGACAAGCCCTTACACACATTATCTCATTTATTTCCACTGGCAGTATCATTATTATTGTTTTTATTTCACAAATAAACTGTTAGTATCCAGCCCAAAGGGACACAACAAAATCCTTCTTTGCATGTCTGAAAAGCCCATTTGACACTGGGTTTAGCAGCAGTTACCCACCAAAAGCAAAAATAGAAACCAGAGGCCAGAGCTCTCCAGCGCAGTCTCAGGAAAGGAACTCATTCTTCTGGATCACTGGTGACGGAGGTCTGAGAGGCAAAGAGGCAGCCCCTCTTTTTTGTGCTGGGGGCATCTCCACCCCTCCTTTTTGCTGGACCCTTTCAGATGTTGCATTAATGTTTTCAAGGCCTCAATACATTACACGGCAGACAGACCCTAAAGGCCCATTGAAACACTGCTCCAGAAGGCCTGCAGAATACCCATCTAGCAGCCCTGACTTAAAGTCATTTCTAGCTAAGATATTTTTGGAGCTTCTGAGGCCAACGGGCACCTCAGCTGCAAATCGAGGGCAGCTGCTGTACATCCAATCAGGGGATAAAACATCCAACATTTATTCCCTTCTGAACACAGAGCCAATCATTTCCCCTAACTCTTAGGAGGCAGTGCTGCAGAGTCACTCCAAAGGGGCCTGTTTTATACTATTTGTAGAATTACAAAGCTCTGAGGCTTTTTGAAACACCATTTACTGAACAGTGGCTCTAACTACTATGCTGAGAGAGACCACAGCTTGGTAACAGGTATCCCCCAGCATTTCACACCCAGGGTATTGCTAATGATCCCCAGGGACATGAAGCAAGACTCCACAAATGCTCAAGACCAAATGAATTCAAAACCAAGGTAAAGCCACCTGCAGTGCCTGGGATGGGAGCAAAAGTTGAAAGCTGGCAGCAGAGTGCAACAGCTCCAGAAAGCTAGGACTCCTCGGCTACGTGTTGAAGGTATACCTCAACACATCATGATTACACTGGTTTTAGGAAGAGTACTGGCATCTTGTCCAGAACAGTCTGAATGTCACTCCAACATAACAGAAGGTGAATTTGCGGCCACAGCAACATACAATAATCACTGAGACTCATCTGGGGCATCCCTGTTTGTGGGATGAGAGATTCAAGTCTAATCTACTGAATTTGGAAAAATACAAATATGCTCAATTCAGTTAAATAGCTTAGAAGTAAATGAGATAAAACTGCATTGTTTTAATCAAATAAGGGTTTTTTAAAACTTTATTTGCAAACATCCAGCTTTATCTAATTTTATGGTATGTTTTCTTCAGGGCCCTTACAATGCTGTCGTGTGTCTTGGCAGCCATGAAAAGGCTGTGACATGGCTAAATGGACCAGCAGCTTCCAAGATTTGTCAGCAAGTGTCAGATAAACAGAAGTCAGAGGTATGTTCAAGATTGTTGGAGGGGTTTGGAGGGAGGAGGAGAAGGGGAATCAAAGACTTGCAGACCATGAGAGGCGAAGACGTCCAGCTCCTCTGCGTTCCATTTCCTCTAATCTGGATTGGCATGTCTGACCAAATTCTTGCCTTTGGTGCCGCTTGTAAAAGCCGAAAAGATGAGAACATCAGAGCACTATTGTGTCTTTTGTCTCGATTCAGAAAGAGGCAGATCTACATTAACTGATTCAAAGCAATATCCAAGATACTTTATTAAATGTAAAAAACAAAGTTTCAGAATGGCATGTTTGCAACGCCATTTGTGTATTTAAAAAGAGAGGCGCTATGTAGCATAAATGCTTCTGCCTGCATAGAGTTTATCTAAATTCTAGAAGGATGCACTAGAGGGAGATAATGGTAAGAGAACTGTGAGCCTGAGAAATCCCCCTATACTATATAGCCTTCTGTAGTTTCACTTTTTTCCTAGTTTAAAATGGCAATCATATAATAAAACACACCATTTCACTAAAAAAATCTAAATTTTCCAGACCAATACTTGACATATGGAACTTTGAAATTTTACATAGTCAGGAGTGTACAGAAATCAAGTCACAGAATAATGACTTATACAGCTGTCCAAGCTTATCCCAGAATTTTTTTTTTTTTTTTTTTTTTTTTTTTTTTTTTTT
>NW_016107943.1:324493-332578 GCF_001604975.1 Cebus imitator
TTGAGACAAGGTCTCTTGTCTCAAAATCCCTCTATCACCCAGGCTGGAGTGCAATGGTGTGATCACGTTTCACTGCAACTTCTACCTCCCAGGCTCAAGGGATCCTCCATCTCAACCTCCTGAGTAGCTGGGATCAACAGTTCCGTGCCACCATGCCTGGCTAATTTTTTATTTTTATTTTTCTAGAGAGAGGTGCTCAGGCTGGTCTAGACCAGCTGCCCAGGCTGGTCTCAAACTCCTGGGCTCAAGTGATCCTCCTGCCTTGGCCTCCCAAAGTGGTGGGATTACAGGCATAAACCACCACGCCCAGCCCAGAATAATTTTAGAACTGCGAATGTCAGTGCATTTTTGTTAAAGATGCTTATTTGGGTTATTTTTAGTCTTTTTTTCCTCCTCAGATTCTCTGAAGATTATAATCTTCATGGTAGTGAGATAAAGATCACAAAGATTTTAAGAGAGAAAATGTGTGCTGTTAGCTATAAACAAAATCACTCTCCTAACTCTCTGGGGAGAGAATGAGGAAGAAAAGCTGTAGTTATATGAGCATGTTCTTTCCCTGTGACTGTGGATCAAGATTGACACCCAGTGGCCACATTTAATCCTTTTTTTCACTGACATTCCCTTTCTGTATAATTTTCCACTTCTAAAATTTCCCTTTATGCTTTACAGAAAAAAATTATTTAAATCTGTGATGTTTACTGAAAGTGAACTGTATCTTAGCCAGGTTAAATCAGTGGGTCTTGTTTCATACATAATTAACAGGTTTATTTCTGTATTCTCTCTGTTTGCATTTTTTCCTAACATTAGTAGCAATTTTCATTCGGTTGACAAAACAATGTACACTAAATTTTGTGGAAACTGCAACTTTAAGCAAAAGGAGGTACAACAGAGCCTTGAATAATGTCTTTTATTTTTTTGAGATGGGAGGCTCACTACGATGCCCAGGCTGATCTTGAACTCCTGGCCTCAAGCAATCCTCCTGCCTCAGCCTCCTGAGAAGCTAAGATTATCAGCATGTCCCACCACAGCTGGCTTAGTTATAATGTCAATGGGAAAAATAAAAATTTTTTTATATCTTATTTTGCTTAAAGTTGCCATTTCCAAGAACCTATTGATGACATTGAGGACTTACTGTATTCAATCTTTTTTTATTTATTTATTTATTTTTTGAGACAGAGTCTTTTTTTTATTTTTTATTTTTTTGAGACAGAGTTTCGCTCTTGTTACCCAGGCTGGAGTGCAATGGTGCGATATCGGCTCACCGCAACCTCCACCTCCTGGGTTCAGGCAATTCTCCTGCCTCAGCCTCCCAAGTAGCCGGGACTACAGGCACATGCCACCATGCCCAGCTAATGTTTTGTATTTTTAGTAGAGACGGGGTTTCACCATGTTGACCAGGATGGTCTCGATCTCTTGACCTCGTGATCCACCCGCCTCGGCCTCCCAAAGTGCTGGGATTACAGTCGTGAGCCACCGCGCCCGGCCGAGACAGAGTCTTACTCTGTCACCCAGACTGGAGTGCAGTGGCATGATCTCAGCTCACTGCAACCTGCACCTCCCAGGTTCAAGCAATTCTCCTGCCTCAGCCTTCCAAGTAGCTGGGATTACAGGCATGTGCCACCATGCTCAGCTAATTTTTGTATTTTTAGTAGAGATGGGGTTTCACTGTTTTGGCCAGGTTGGTCTCGAACTCTTGACCTCAGGTGATCTGCCCACCTCAGCCTCCCAAAGTGCTGGGATTACAGGTGTGAGCCACCACACCCAGCCCTGATGAGGTTAATATTTTAGCAAATAAAATTAACACATTTAACACAGATTACCAAAGAGAAAAGTAGTAAATTTAAGAATTAGACACATCAAAGTCAAAATTCTAGCTGGGTAATCTTGAGCAAGTCTCTGAATTTTACTAAATTTCAATTTCCTCCCCATTGTGAGGATTAAATGGAATGCAAACTTAAAATGCTTATCTTGGTACCTGGCATGTATGTTATGAGTTATACACACACACACAAACACATTCATATATATACACGAAGTAGCTATTGTTACTACCAGAAAAAGCAAGTTTATGAAAATAAAACCCACATGAAGAATACATATCTTCTTCAATCACACACACACAAACACATTCATATATATACACGAAGTAGCTATTGTTACTACCAGAAAAAGCAAGTTTATGAAAGTAAAACCCACATGAAGAATACATATCTTCTTCAATCAACTTTATAGTTTGATGCAGGAGAACAGTGGCCCCAGATAATCTAAAAGTATAGATTAATTCAAAAGATCAAACAATCTAAATAGAATCATTTAGAACTGGATTTGTATTATATATATATATATATTTTGAGACGGGCTCTCACACTGAGGTGGGAGGTGCAATCCTCCCACCTCAGCCTCCCTAGTAGTTGGGATTATAGGTATGTGCCACTACGCCCAGCTAATTTTTGTATTTTTTGTAGAGAATGGGATTCATCATGTTGCCCAAGTTGGTCTCAAACTCCTGGGCTCAGGTGATCTGCCCACCTTAACCTCCCAAAATGTTGGGATTACTGGCGTGAGCCACCGAGCCTGCCCTATTATACATTTGTAATGCCCTATTTACTGTCATAACCACTTTTTTATCAAAAATTTAAATTAGATTAAAACTCAAAGCTCTTCGCCTTTCAAGAAAGAAAAAGCATTTAGTACATACCCTACAAACCTCCATATATGATGTATATAAATTAGCTTATTTATAAATCACATACACATGTTATTTTACTATATATTATATACATTGTAAAACTGTCCCCAAATAGATATTTTTCAGTATAAGATACATAAAAATCCAAATGAAGGCAATTTCCTTCTCCCCCTCAATGGAATATCTTGCACATGCCTGAGGTGGGTACCCCCTATTCTGGAAGCTGTTACCTTAACAGTTCTCCAACTCTCACCAGTAAAGGGGAGAGGGACAAACTGGTGATCTGGCGCAGCGAAAAGAACACCTGCATTTGAAAAAGTCCTGCATTTGAAAACTGGGGCTTCTTCAGTGCTGCTATGACCTTGGCAACAGTCCTTATCTTGTTGAGCCTCAGGGTCCTCTTCTGTCAAAGGTGGGTGATGATACATACAAATGATATTGTCCATAAACCGAAGTTCTTGGCATGGTATTATTATTGCTTAGAGCTGAAAGAACCTTTCAGAGGTCACTTAGGAAACTAGGACTAGAAAGATTCAGTCTCCTGGATTTTTAAAGCCACACAGCTGGCTGCTGACAAATCTAGGACCACCCCACTCTCTTTACTGAGCTGATGAGGGGGCCTCAAAAAATGTACTATCAGACAAGGTTTTCCTGAGACTGGAAATATAAATTTCATCATGAAATTTTCCACACACTTGGTCACTCCATGTGTAGCCTACAGAGAGAAACGATTAATAGTTATATATGTGTTGTTATTACTAAATGGTTTTTAAAAGCCACAAACCACAGAGAAAAATATGTCCTATTACCAGTATCAAAAATTAAATATTTATATACATATATATTTTTTTATTTTTTTGAGGAGTTTCACTCTTGTTGCCCAGGCTGGAGTGCAATGGCGCCATCTCTGTTCTCTGCAATTTCCACCTCCCCGTTCAAGCGATTCTCCTGCCTCATCCTCCTGAGTAACTGTAATTACAGTTGTGGGACACCAAGCCCAGCTAATTTTGTATTTTTAGTAGAGACAGGGTTTCTCCATATTGGTCAGGCTGGTCTCGAACTCCTGACCTCAGGTGATCCACCCACCTCAGCCTCCCAAAGTGCTGGGATTACAGGCATGAGTCACCACACCCTGCCAGATATATTTTATTTTAAAATCTATGCAATGGGCAAAGCTCTGGTCCAAAAGGAAGGCTACCTAGATTTTAGTCCCAATTGTGACATGGACATATCACTTGACAACTCTGTATCTTATTTTCCTCATCCATTAAGCAAGAATGGTATTACTTACACTGTTGCAAGACTGGCATGCAGTAATATAGGTTAGGAAAAGGATTCTACAAATAACTATCGTTATTGCTATTGTTTCCCCAACCACAATAAAATTATCTCACACACACACACTTGAGAACTCAGTATCCTTCCAGCCCAAAAGCCTAGTCCCTTTAGAGAAGAGACTAAGGCCCACTCTGCTAGGCCACAGGTAGTCTAGCCAACAAAAAGCATAGACATTTTCTGTCTTCTCTGATCCCAAGACAGAATGTTCCCAGACCTGGATCCACCCTGAGCTATTCCTTATCAGCAGCCTTAGGGCTCTGACCTATAGCCCAGGTGGATGGTTTGCTCAGCTGCGCCTTTGGAATTCCAGGTAGCCAGATTGAGGCATTCCCTATCTAAGACCTGTTTGGAGCTCTAGTCCTTCACTAGGACTAATGCCCTGTTAGCTAAAAATAGATGCCATATTTTGGGTCTACTGCTGTGCTGCGTATTTTGTATACATTGTTTCCACTCCTTACAACAACCTGTGAAGTAGTGACTATTATTTCATTTTACAATTATGGAAACTGAGAGCCAAAGGTTAAATAGCTTCCCAAAGTCAAACAGCTAGGAAAGAAACTGCTAATCTGGCTCCTAATCACATGCTCTTTCTAAAACACTTCCCACCCTGGTTCCCTTCTGGTTCCTGCCTGATCTACCCTCAGATTTTGGACCGTATTTCCTTTACCCTTGCATGGGTCTTGCCAGGAACCGCCGTACTGCCATCCATTCCTATATTCTACTTCGAGACTCACCTACTAAGTGGAACATATTGGAGCTTACTGGAGCATTCAGTATGACACATGCATGTACCCGGATCTACTAATTGCCTGGCAATCCCACATTGCTACACCCTTCAGGCATAGGGCATCAGGTTGCCCAGCCTTCCTGCATGCATACTTCCATTTCTCTCTCCACTCAATCTCAGTGTCCTGTTTCAAGCCAGCCAATGTTCTGAGGTTCCAACATGCTTCACAGCAAAGCCTGTTATGGTCCCGGAATGATGATTTAAGGAATTGACAAATTATTCATTACCTTGGAAAATACCATATTTTATTCACAGTTAACTGTAATTCACCAGTAAGGGGGGAAAAATGACCACAGTAGACATCTAGGCTTGACTTTAGAGACAAAGCAGTCATTTAGATGGAAAACATCTGTGAGTAGCTGAAGTCTTTTTAATCTCCACAGATATAAAGGAATTAGTGTGGGAGGGTATCCCCCAACCCATTTTAAACTCAGGGACATTGATATAAAATCCCAGTACAGGGCAATAATTTCATGAAATTTTAATGAGCTCACCCTAATTCTCCAAGTTCTGAGAAATGGGAAAAGCTGTCCATAATCATGTTTTTATAGGCATTTGGAAAAGATATTTAGAAAGCACAAATTAACTATGATATCCTAGGAGGGAGTTTCGTAGATCTCACAAAATGGAAATGATGTCATTCATATGTTACAGGTCACTTTGCTGTAGACTTAAAGCCCTGACTTTAAAATAAATGCCCTGCTCTTCTCACATGCTGGTGAACATAGTTACCTTTAGCTATAATTCCAATATTATAAATTTATGAACCAATTTAGAAAATTGAGACCAATAGCCAAGGTAAGCACAGGGCCTAGCAAAGTGGCTTCAACTCTTGGGTTAAAAAATAAAATATGGCCGGGTGCGGTGGCTCAAGCCTGTAATCCCAGCACTTTGGGAGGCCGAGGCAGGTGGATCACGAGGTCAAGAGATCGAGACCATCCTGGTCAACATGCTGAAACCCCGTCTCTACTAAAAATACAAAAAAACATTAGCTGGGCATGGTGGCGTGTGCCTGTAATCCCAGCTACTCAGGAGGCTGAGGCAGGAGAATTGCCTGAACCCAGGAGACGGAGGTTGTGGTGAGCCGAGATCGCGCCATTGCACTCCAGCCTGGGTAACAAGAGTGAAACTCCGTCTCAATAAATAAATAAATAAATAAATAAAGTATGGCCGGGCACAGTGGCTCACGCCTGTAATCCCAGCACTTTGGGAGGCTGAGGTGGGCGGATCACCTGAGGTCAGGAGTTTGAGACCAGACTGACCAATATGGTGAGACAGCCTCTTTAAATAAATAAATAAAATAAAGTATGGACCAGGCGAGGTGGGTCACGTCTGTAATCCTAGCACTTTGGGAGGCCAAAGTGGGCTGATCACTTGAGGTCAGGAGTTCAAAACCAGCCAGCCAACATGGCGAAATCCCGTCTCTACTAAAAATACAAAAGAATTAGCTGGGCATGGTGGCACATGCCTGTACATTTGGGAGGCTAGGGCACAAAAATCGCTTGAACCCAGGAGGCAGAGGTTGCAGTGAGCTGAGATCACACCACTGCACCCCAGCCTGAGTGACACAGCAGGACCCTGTCTCAAAAAAAAAAAAAAAGTGTGACTGTTTTCTTTATGAGGTATCTGTGCAGCAACTATTTAAACAACTTCTATAGGCCAGGCGCAGTGGCTCATACCTGTAATCCCAGCACTTTGGGAGGCCAAGGCAGGTGGATCACCTGAGGTTCAGAGTTCAAGATCAGCCTGACAAATATGGTGAAACCCTGTCTCTAAAAAACAAAACTACTATCAAGGCTAGATGGGGGTAACTCTGTCCCCATCATCAAGAGAGTGTCCAGAGAAATGTGCCAGACTCTTGTGATACCTTTGCTCTCATTAGACCTTAAGATGAAATCACACACCACATTTCTCTCTCCCTTCCTGTCTGAGAACTGAACAAATATCAAAAGCGGACTTTGTTTGCTGCAAAGTGATTCAGCAAGGCAAGATGGATGGGATACATTTATCCTTCAGCAAGTAAACATGTTTCACTGGTTTGGCATTGTTTTCCTCTGTGTCAAAAACTATGGTCAGGAAATGAGGAGCTGGTGGTCAAAGGTACAAACTTTCAGTTATCAGATGAGTCCATCCTGGAGATCACATGTAAAACACAGTGGCAATAGTCAGCAATGCTGCATTGTATACTCGAAATTTGCTGAGAGCAGATCTTAAGTATTCTTACCACACGCATACAGACAAACTATGTGAGGTGATGGATATGTTAGTTAGCTTCATTGTGGAAATAATTTCAGGATGTAAATGTATACCAAAACATCGCCTTGTGCATCTTGGATATATATTATTTTTATTTGTCAATTATACCTCAATAAAGCTGTTGAAGAAAGGAAACTGAATCCAAATACTTCACCATATTCATAAGCAGTGGTAGTGAATGCCCCTGGCAGTACTTGTGCAACAGCCAATTTGCTAAGAGAATCTTAAAGGGTAGAGATCAGAACTAATTAGTGTCAGTGCCCTAGCAAAACAGCTAGAATCTACTCAAAACCTCGGACTTCAAAGAGGACAGAAGTTGGTTTCCACACAAGTTCCCATCAATGTTGACAGGGTCATGGATGTCACCTTGTGTCAGACCTTGTTCATGACTTACTGCTAGAATATTGTGTGCTTAGAGATTTTCATGCCAAAGAACCACTCAGATTCTTCTTAATTTGCAATCAAGAAACATCAGGGGCTTTCCAGTTCAATACAGAAACTGGCCTTTACACTTTCCTAAGCCTCTAATGGAGATGGTCTCTCCCTGATGTCATTATAAGGGGACTCACTCTGGATGCACTGATGCCCAGGTATGCACAGGTGGCATTGCCTGTTGTAATTTGATATTGCACCTCTGGTTCTTTTGTGCTCCCGTTGTCCTCTGTGACAGAGGGGTGGGCTGAGGGAGTTGCTGAGGACTTGGAGCCATAGGTATTCTCTTGTCCCAAGCCTGAACATTCCTTTATTTTTTTTTCCTATTGCCCGTATATGACAATTGAGATAATACATGTCAAGTGCTTTTTACAGTACTTGGCACATAACTATTCAATAAATGTTAGCTATGATTATTCTTTTTTGTCTAAGAACTATAGCTTAGGTAAAGGTCAGAACAAATCCACTGAGCTTCAAGGGAAAGAAGCAATACATTTGATTAAAATCTTTTTTTTTTTTTTTTTTTTTTTTTTTTTTTTTTTTTTTTTTTTTTTTTTTTTTTTTTTTTTTTTTTTTTTTTTTT
>NW_016107943.1:332718-335058 GCF_001604975.1 Cebus imitator
GACGGGGTTTCACCATGTTGACCAGGATGGTCTCGAGCTCTTGACCTCGTGATCCACCCGCCTCGGCCTCCCAAAGTGCTGGGATTACAGGCGTGAGCCACCGCGCCCGGCCGATTAAAATCTTATAATTCCATACCAAACCTCCGCTATAATAATCACAACTTTATGTCACTGGTTAGCAACACATGAATTACCAGACACAACTATTTTGACAATACACTGTGAAAGTTGTAGACACCAGGAGGAAATCATTTTTGTGAATCCCAGACAAATAGGGATAGGAAGGGCCAAAGGAGATGGGGCTCATGCTTACAAGTCTGAATAAGAACTGTTTCCAAGGACTTTTTTTCTTTTTTTCTTAAGACGGGGTTTCACCATGTTGGTCAGGCTGTTCTCGAACTTCCGACCTCAGGTAATCCGCCTGCCTTGGCCTCCAAAGTGCTTGGATTACAGGTGTGAGCCACCACACCTGGCCTCCAAGGACTTTCTAAAAACCCTTTTGCAGCCTTCACGCATGTCCTGCTTTGAGAAGGTTCATCACTAGACATTCTTTAGGACGGCAAAAACTTGGATAAGATGTTCTCAGAACACTTGCCCAGTAATGGTACCTCCACCAATGAGCTGACAACAACTATGGCTTTGGACCTCTGGACCCAAAGAACTCTACTTCTAAGCATCTTATGTAAATCTACTTTTTCCTAATAAACTTTTCCCTGTACTTTTCCCTTACCAAATGTACTGGTACCTTGCCATTTCACGCATTCTGGATTATAATCCTTACTTCTATTCCTGAGTAAACCCAACATATTTAGGGATAATTTTCTCTACTGTCTTTTTTTTTTAGGTTGACAACGCTGTATAAAGATAATTCCCCAAAAATGGTAAAATCATACTTTCATACAGATATAAAAATAAACATACATTAAAAATTTTAGGCTGGGTACACTGGCTTATGTCTGTAATCTCAGCACTTTGGGAGGCCAAGGTAGACAAATTGCTTGAGCCCCAGAGTTCAAGACCAACCCGGGTAACGTAGTGAAATCCTATCTCTACAAAAAAAAATACAAAATTCAGTCAAGTGTGATGGTGTACACCTGTAGACCCAGCTACTAGGGAGGCTGAGGTGGGAGGATCATTTGAGCACGGGAGACAGAGGTTACAGTGAGCTGAGATGGCACCACTGCACTTCAGCCTGGGTGACACAGTGAGACTCTATTGCAAAAAAAATATATATATATATATATTTTATTTAACTCAATGAAAAAACTGGAGCAATGTTATACCCTTTTTTGATTATACCCAAAGGAAGAGTCAAGAAAGCACAAATTTATATGGAATAAGGAAATACTGAAACAAATGCTTAAGTGGAGGCAAAACGAGCTTCCTCTACAATGGAGAGGGCAGGCAACTGAGTCTTTACTGTACAGAACAGAATTTGCACATCTATAGGCAAGAATTATTTTACATTGCCATTAGTTATTTACAATTCACAAAACTGAATATAGCTCCCAAAGAATCAGATAACATGAAATGGCTTCACCTAAACAGTGCATAGTTTTTTCATCGAAGCACACATTTTTTTCCTACAACACTTATATTTATATCAAGTTGTAATTAAGGAACTAACGGATAGGCAATTGATCCACATAGTTGTTCAAGTAAATAGTCTGAAAGAATGGTGCAAATACCAAAGATCTTTCAAGGAGGTTGGCCAATAAGACCAAATCAAATTGTTTCAGACCCAAATCATTAAAATGTCACTTCATGTTCAGTAATAGTAATAAACATTATTATATGTCTAATGGTCCGCATAGTGGGTTCCAGAATGATGATTCAGCCATTATATGGCATGTTCTGTGAGAAGCTGTTTATTTGGATCCTTGCTCTATCTACACCTAAACTTCCATCTTTTTTTTTTTTTTTAACCAGTGAGTAGCATCTGTGGAATTGGATAGAAAAAAAGAGCTCCTGGCACCTTAAGTGAGATAATGATAATTCTTACAGATATTGTCCCAAAGTTCACGTGGCATTTAGAATTGCTATCCTGATTAGTAATAAAGATCTTCCCCTAGCATTTCCTCTAATGCCATTTGGAATGTCTTTGATTTTTATTTAGTTTCATTTTATTTTACTTGGCTTCACCAACTGAGATCTCATGAGTCTACTAAGTGAAGGAAGTATTAATTCCTCTCTAGCCACCACAACTGCTACAATGGAATCAACTGATATTTCTATACCTACTTGTATAACTCAGAGACAACCTTACAAATGGCACACATACCCCCTTCCTTGTTAGCCAAAGGGAGACCAATGGAAATAAGACCAATAACGGTGTAAGAC
>NW_016107943.1:335419-340008 GCF_001604975.1 Cebus imitator
TCTCAAAAAAAAAAAAAAAAAGACAAAATCGTATTTTTTAAATATTCAACTGATGCAGTTTTGGTCTCACAACCCCTAGTAATTCCTAGTTTCCCTGAGGCTTTCTACTTAGCTAGCTAGAACAAAGAATACAACTGAGTTGCTTCAACAGCTCACAGAAGACACAACAGTCTGAAAGCAAAAGCAAAGGGATTGATTTGCAAGTGCTTGAGAAAGTACAGTGATAGTTTTGTTTTGAATTTACAACAGGATTTAACGAAAGGACTAAACATTGATTTTTATGTTAGCCATAGCAATGGTACAATATAGAAAGCAAGGGCAGGCTGGGCACGGTGGCCCACACCTATAATCCAGTACTTTGGGAGGTCGAGATGGGTGGATCACTTGAGGTCAAAGACTGAGGTGGGAGAATTACTTAAGCCTGAGCCCAGGAAGTTGAGGCTGCAATGAACAGCCACTGCATTCCAGCATGGGTCACAGAGCAAGATCTTGTCTCTAAATAAATACATAAATAAATGTCAATTACAATTTAAAAGTTGTTTGTTTGTTTGCTTAAAGAGCCCCAGGCCTGCTCACTCTCCCAAGTAGTTGTATCTGATCAAGGAAGCATGCATATATCCATTGCTTTCACCTCTGATCAACTGAAGAGTCCACATTTCTGCTTTTTACATCTTCCAGTCAAAAGTCACCAGTCCACATTCCACATCCCGCAATCACATAAGCCACATGTTAAGATTCCTGAGAAGTTCTTCTTATCAAGCTTGAAATGAGGGAAAGGAAGGCAGGGATAGCTTACAACACAGTTCTCTTCAAAGACATGCCCTATCCAATCCTCTTTTCCCATGTCCAGCCCTATGCTTTGGAACTTCCATATGAGAAAGCCTTGGAAATTTCCCTTGAAATTTTACAAATCCTGCTGGGTGATCACATAACTCACTCTGGCATCTGGCATTTGTCATCTTAGGATCTCAGCGTAAACTTCCATTTACAGTCCTACTACAAGTGTTTTCTATTATTAGAGAAAATAAGAACCGATTAAAAAGATAAACTCAGTTACAGAGAAGGAAATGAAGTTAAATATTAACACACCTACATTCTGACTAAATTTTGTTTTGTTTTTTAGGGATGGAGCCTCACTATGTTGCCCACGCTGGTCTCCAACTCCTGGGCTCAAGCGATCCTCCCACCTCACCTTCCTGAGCAGTTGAGACTACAGGCGTGTGCCACCATACACAGCTTATGACTAAATTTTGATAAAGCTTTATTATTATTTACCCTGAGCACTGCACATGCATGTAGTAGAACAGAGCCCTGAAACATGGGGGACCTCAAAGAACCCAGGAGAAACAGAAATCAACTCTCTGGCCAAGAGAGGAAAAGCAATAGAGTGAAGGGACAAATAACAAACAAGTTGGCAACAAGTTGAGCACCCCAAAAATGGCTTGTCTCTGCTCTACAATATTTGGGGCCTCAATTGGGAAGACTCAATCGCTGAGAATGACACTATGGTTGGGAGGGGCTGGAATCATCATCTGGAGGTGTCTTCATTCACATCTGGCAGGTGATGCTGGCTGTCAGCCAGGGCATTAGCTGGGACTGAATACTAGAGGTGGCCTCTTCAAGTGACCTGAATTCTCCCACATCGTTAACAGCTGGGAATTTGCATGACGGCTCTGGGTTCCAAACACTGAATCTATATCACCCTTCTTACCTAGCCTCAGAAATCACACAGTACCCACAGTATCACACGGTATCAAGGAAATTGTAGCCAGCTTTCAAAAACCTTAATTCCATCCTTGACCATCACTCAAATACATACAACAATGTCCTAAGTGCACATCTATGGTTTTGTCATCACTTTCCTATTTGAGTTATCAGGTCAAAAAAGGGAAGGCTTCTCTGAGGCTGAGCCTTCTGCTTTCTTCCTCTTCTGTCACCTCACTTGGCCAGGTGCACACACAAGTACATACACATATGGTTCCACACATCGAAATTTTCACAGAATTAATTAAGCATATCAGCTTTTTTTATTGTGCTTAAGATGCGGGAAAACTGTCAGAGTCAATTTTATCTTTGGCTGCAAAGGGAGGGAAATCTTGAATTATTCAACAAATTTCAGCTTTTGGTTTCTTCACATTTCAGAAAAACTTAGCAAGCTTTCTATCAACTTTTTTACATCAATTGATTCCATTTTTTTGAAATACCATTAATTTTTACACTAGCCATTGTTTCACGTCATACAGTTACGTAAGCAGTGTTATAACATCAGTGTTCTTTATAGTCCGTGATGGAAAAATAAAATATTTAATTGATTAGCACTAGAAGAATTCTTATCTTCTTTTTTTTTTTTTTTTAAGACGGGGTTTCACCATGTTGTTCAACTCCCAGCCTCAGGTGATCCGCCCGCCTTGGCCTCCAAAGTGCTTGGATTACAGACGTGAGCCACCATGCCCAGCCATTCTTATCTTCTTTAAAAAAAAAAAATATTGCTAATAACCAAGTGAATAATGGCTGTTGCTAAAGAAGCTGAGAAACATGTACTCACTGAGACATTTTTTTTTTTTTTTTTTTGAGACGGAGTTTCACTCATGTTACCAGGGCTGGAGTGCAATGGCGCGATCTCGGCTCACCGCAACCTCCGCCTCCTGGGTTCAGGCAATTCTCCTGCCCCAGCCTCCTGAGTAGCTGGGATTACAGGCACACGCCACCATGCCCAGCTAATGTTTTGTATTTTTAGTAGAGACGGGGTTTCACCATGTTGACCAGGATGGTCTCGATCTCTTGACCTTGTGATCCACCCGCCTCGGCCTCCCAAAGTGCTGGGATTACAGGCTTGAGCCACCGCGCCCGGCCTGAGACATTTTTTTCTTCAATCTTTGCTATGATGAAAACACTAGATTGTGTAAAACCTCTCCACCAACCTTAAAAGAAAAAATATTTTTCTGATGATATATTTGTTTGGTTTGAGAGGCATTTATCCTACATCCCTCTTTGATATAGTAGATGCATACAAATCTCTGTAGTTTTTAGCAAGTGTCTTGAGGTACCATTTGCTGCTCCCTGATTATTGGTAGACCCTGAATGTTTTTTGTTTTTGTTTTTGTTTTTTTGAGACGGAGTTTCACTCATGTTACCCAGGCTGGAGTGCAATGGCGCGATCTCGGCTCACCGCAACCTCCGCCTCCTGGGTTCAGGCAATTCTCCTGCCTCAGCCTCCTGAGTAGCTGGGATTACAGGCACACGCCACCATGCCCAGCTAATTTTTTGTATTTTTTTTAGTAGAGACGGGGTTTCACCATGTTGACCAGGATGGTCTCGATCTCTTGATCTCATGATCCACCCGCCTGGGCCTCCCAAAATGCTGGGATTACAGGCTTGAGCCACCGCGCCCGGCCGACCCTGAATGTTTTAAGACTCTGTCTTCTTGTAACAGAGGAAAGAGCCCACCCACTAATTAAGAACATGGTTGAAATTCTTGGATCATACTTGCATAATCTGATAGAAGCAACCATAAAATAGTTTCTTGAATTTACTAAATAAAGGTTCTAGGTGTTTTTTTTTTTATTTAGTAAATTCAATAAGTAAATAATTCTTTATTTAGTAAACTCAAGAAACAATTCTATGGTTACTTCTATCAGATTATGCAAGTATGATCCAAGAATTTCAACCATGTTCTTAATTAACACTGATTAACAATCTTAAACAGCATTGACAGTGAAAGGGAAGAAACACAGGTTATCAAGGCTGATTTTGGGTCGTTTATCCCAGGGGCATAAATTTATATCTCATAGGAGAATTTACACTTATAAGGCCAGTTTAGAAGTAACTATGATATAAGGCTGGGCGTGGTGGCTCACACCCATAATCCCAGAACTTTGGGATGCCAAGGAAGGCAAATAACTTGAGATCAGAAGTTTGAGACCAGCCTGGCCAATCTGGCAAAACCCCATCTCTACTAAAAATGCAAAAATTAACCGGGTGTGGTGGCACATGCCTATAATTCCAGCTACTCAGGAGGCTGAGGCAGGAGAATCTCTTGAACCCAGAAGGTGGAGGTTGCAGTGAGACACTGCACTCCAGCCTGGGTAATGGCGTGAGACTCTGTGTAAAGAAAAAGAAATAGCTGTGAAATAAAGCAGAATGTGACTGCCATGAGAGATTGAGAATGCTTTGGAGATTAAAAATTTAAAAGCACATAGGTTAGAGGAATCATAAAAGACTTCATAGAAGTGGCTACACAAGACTTAAAAACAACTGCCTAGGGTTCTACCCTTAAATGGAAATGAATGCTCAAAATTTATCAGAGGCCAGGCGCGGTGACTCATGCCTGTAATCCAAGCATTTTGGGAGGTTGAGGTGGGCGGAGCAAGAGGTCAAGAGTTTGAGACCATCCTGGCCAAGGTGGTGAAACCCCATCTCTACTAAAATTATAAAAATTAGCTGGGTGTGGTGCCATGCATCTGTAGTCCCAGCTACTCCAGGCTGAGGCAGGAGAATCTCTTGAACCCAGGAGGCAGAGGTTACAGTGAGCCAAGATCGGCCACTGCACTCCAGCCTGCTGACAGAGTGAGACTCCTCTCAAAAAAAAA
>NW_016107943.1:341213-353195 GCF_001604975.1 Cebus imitator
CTGAACCCAGGAGGCGGAGGTTGCGGTGAGCCGAGATCGCGCCATTGCACTCCAGCCTGGGTAACGAGCGAAACTCCGACTCAAAAAAAAAAAAAAAAAAAAAGAATTTTATACCTCGTCAAGCTTTAGAGTAGGCTAAAAGCATTTACAGATGCACAAAGACTAAACACACTTACTTCCTTAGAAAGCTAATGTTGTCCAGCAAAATCAGCAAATGGATCAAGAAAAAGGGAAATCGTGGATCCCCCAAAACAGGTTATCTAATTTAGGAATGAGTCCAAGAACAGTTGTAGGCTGACACCTGACCTAGAGAGCAACTGGTTCAGAGTAAGCCCTGGAGGGCTCCAGGAAAAAGGTTCCCAGAAAAACAAATCAAGTGAGATCATCTGACATGCTCAGCATTTGGAAAACAAGTGAGAGAAATGTGACAAATCTCCTGGAAAAAAATAAAGTACTAGAAAATATGCAAGAGAAACAAATGTTGCAATCAACAACTCCAGGAAAAATAAGGACAAGAAGTGTTAAAGCAAGGAATTTAAATCATGATACATTATTTGGCTCAGAAGTGAACAATATTTATATATTCTGATAATGTTATATGTGATAGCAATTGAACCAAAAACTGTGATATAATTCCACCATGAAGATGGAATGTTGTTTCCTTCCTACCCTCCTCTACCTTCCTCCAGCTGGATTTTATTCAGGTTATCTACCATTTGCTGCCTGCCAATGTGCTGTAGGGGAGACCGATCGCAACCTCAACTGATTAGTTAGCGTAATAGATTAGGGTAAATCCAATTAATCCCAATGACAATCCCATTCCCTTTACTTGTGATTGTTTTAGAAAAAGGTAAATGACCTAAGTCTGTTCAGGGGATTCTTAAACAGAAATGCAAGAAGAGTCACTCTTCTCTTCTTCCTCTGGATACTGTCAAACGCAGAAAAGACAACTAAATGTGCTGCCATCCTCTAGCAATCATGAGGGCAGTCAACCTGAAGACAAAGACCCCAAGGGTAGCAGAGTGACGGTCAAAAGTACCTGGGTATTGATGACGCCACTGAATTATCCAACCTTGAGAGGCACTGTCTTCAGACTAATGTTACATGGAGATAATGAATTTCCTTGTTAAACCAGCACAGTCAGACTTTTCTAAAATCCTCCCTTGAAAGTATTCTAACATTCTAATTGCTTTTTGTGGGGGGGAGGGTGGGTTGGGGTGTGTACTCAGGTAGTGAGAGTGCCAAATACACATCTATCATAACAGGAAATATATAATGTACTATCTAAAAGTGTTGAATCTATACTGTAAAGAGCAATATAAATCCTACCTTTAGAAACACAGAGTTATATACAGAAACAGCTAAAATAGTAGAGTGGGTGATTTTCAGGCACAGGACTAAGAGTTGCAGAGGGATGAGATAATATTTGATTGTTTTTAGTTATGAGAGTGATTACTTTGATTAAGATAAATAAGAAAGCGAATAAAAACACAAAAAGTAATTTTTCGAGGTTACTGTAAAGAAAGGTTCCCCATGTGGCTATCAAAATAGCTACTGACATCCCCCAAAAAACAAACTAGCTAGGCTTCAAAAAGCTAATAGTCTCATCATAACCATATTGATCTTACAGTGTCAGTTACCCATGGCTTAAACTGGGGAGCAACTTGAATCTTTTTACCTGCATAATGGAACCCTCAGATACTTCCAGACAAGATTAGAGCAAGGTGATATAGCACTAGGGGGTGTGATGAGGTCTAGGCTGAGGTCACATGACTCCCCAGTATTCTTTTTTCAAGTTATTTGGTGTCAAATTCATTCTTTTTTTTAAATCAAGAAAAATATCTTCCAGCTTTCATTTCTCTATAATTCAAATATGAAAGTTTACTATCAAAGTCTCAAGATGGTAAAGGGCTACCTGCAAATGAAAAAAGATCTTTACCATCCTGGGCAACATAATGAGACCCTATCTCTAAGAAATTTTTTTAAGTAGCTGGGTGTGGTGGCTTGTACCTCCAGTCCCAGCTCCTCAGGAGGCTGAGTCAGGAGAATCACTGGAGCCCAGGAATCTGAGGCTACAGTGAGCTAGGATCATGCCATTGCATTCCAGCCTCAGCAATAGAGCCCATCTCAAGAAGAAGGAAGGAAGGAAGGAAGGAAGGGAGGGAGGGAGGGAGGGAGGGAGGGAGGGAGGGAGGGAGGGAGGAAGGAAGATATTTTTGAGAAACTTTTATGATTTAACACCTATTGAACATTACAGTAACATAAAGGAAGCTGATTTTTGGTGGTCGAAGAAAATGGAAATATAAGATTTTATAGGTGGGGCCTGGGTAATGAGGGGGCACTGTCATTCTGTCAAATATTCCAAATGATTTCAATTCATTCATCTTTTGATTTTTTACAAATTAACAATCAGATAGTAAAATTAACATATTTCAAAACAAAATTTAGTCATTGATTTCAGCCATTGGAACACCAAACTTTTCACTAAATTAAATAATGAAAATGACTAATTCAAACTGACTCCCTTCTTGTTCCCTAATCACCTCTTGGTGAGGTGAGCCTGAGTCTACTGTAGGAAGGAAGTATAGTCACTCCATAGGGTAGGAGGGAACCAGGGCACTCTGGTGTTAACAGATCCTGGACCCACCATTGACAATAACATTTTACCGCACCATGCCTCAGTGTCCCCATCAATAAAACCACAGGCAATCACTTCTGACATCCAATTTTCCAATATAATATTTAATAATTGTGTGATACTTTATAACTTGGGAACTTTTAAGTCAAACTGGAAATAGACCTGTTTGGTGACCTTTTCAATAAGATGGCAAAAACATTTCAGTGTAGAGAGATTCTGTAGAGTAGGATCTAAATGTAAGTCCCTTTGGAGTAGAAAATGAGAAAGAAAACCCAGATTAAAATCCTCTGCATCTTAAGTTCCAGGCTTAGAAAATAAAGACAAACGGGGAAAAAATGGTCTTAAGAAATAAAAAAGAAAGTCTACCTTTTTTCAGTCACTCTGTTTCATATGCATTTTTCTACAATTTTGCCTGGGCCACAACACTCCAGTCTGAAAATGGCTTTGCATCAGAATGGTTCTCTAAGCCTTATGTCACCATATTGTTTTGAAAATTATGTTCTTATTCTTGGCTTTCAAATTCTAATGCAGCCTCTTAAAGATTTCCTCATTATCTTTCAGAATTTCAAGAGTCACAAGACTGTCTTGTAAGGAGATGCTTGCTGTCTGCAGAGGAAGACTGTAGATCTGTCTGGGGTCCTTTGACATCCTGGTTTCTTCAGCCAATTTAGTATTTATAGCAGGGTCTGAGTCTATAGTAGTCTGTAAATTATTTCCTATTTATCTAGATTAAATTTATAAAGATCAATTCCTAAAACACTAAAAATGTATCCCTAAGATCTCAATGGTACACAGCTTGGTATTCCCTATGGAATCCATCATAAATACCAGAATATATCTGTGGATTGATTGTTTATATAAATGTAATTATTTGTATTTCTCAGTACAAAAAAGAATTGTTGATACAATAATTTTTTTTCTTGCAATGAAAAAATTAAAGATGAAGGATACTTAATGAGCAAACTTTAATAGAAAGTGCTCAGGTGCTCACTTTATTATGTGTTAGTCCTAAAGCGAAAAAGCAAATTTGAATACTTTCAAAGTATTCTTTTCCCTGCAGAACACAAGTTGTTAAAAACCACTTACTTTTACTTTGGAAGACTAAGCATACAACAATGACTTAAAGTTAGTAACTTCTGTAGTTAAACATGTCACAGACAAAAATAAAAGAATTATTTTCATTTTTTTAGAAATGAAGTTTTGCTGTATTGCCCAGTCTAGCCTAGAATTCCTGAGCTCAAGGGATCCTCCCACCTCACCTTCCCCAGTAGCTGGGACTACAGGCACGCCACCACTGCGCCTGCAAAATGATTTCTTTTAAAGCCAGTACTTCTCATGTGAACAACAGACAACAAGAAGTATACTTTTTTTGGGAAGTTGCTTTCCAATATAGCTCATCTAAGGGAGTCTATTCCTTAGCTAGTATAATTTTTTCCAGTCAAGAAGGCCCTGGACTCCCTTTTTATCTCAGCATCTTCACACAAGTTCTTCCAGCTGCCAGGGAAGCTTATTCCTCATCCCATCTCCCACTCATTTTCCACTTTTTTTTAACTCCACTGCTCCTTCAGATCTCAGTTTTCCGCTCCAGGAATCCCTCCATCTTTGCCTAGACTGAAAAAGTCTCCATGTTACACACTCTTAAAACATAATAGAAGGCCAGGCACAGTGGCTCACGTCTGTAATCTCAGCACTTTGGGAGGCCGAGGCAGGAAGATCACAAGGTCAGGAGTTCAAGACCAGCCTGACCAACATGGTGAAACCCCGTCCCTACTAAAAATACAAAATTAGCCAGGCATGGTGGAGCATGCGCCTGTAATCCCAGCTACTCAGGAGGCTGAGGCAGGAGAATCCCCTGAACCGGGAGGCGGGGGTTGCAGTAAGTGAAGATCCAGCCTGGGCAACAAGAGCAAAACTCCCTCTCAAAAAGAAAAAAAAAAACAAAAAACAAAAACAAAAACCTGGATTTTTTGAAAAGTTAAACAAAATTGATAAACCTTTAGCAGACGAATTAAAAAAGAGATAACAGGCCGGGCGCAGTGGCTCAAGCCTGTAATCCCAGCACTTTGGGAGGCCGAGGTGGGTGGATCACGAGGTCAAGAGATCGAGACCATCCTGGTCAACATGGTGAAACCCCGTCTCTACTAAAAAATACAAAAAATCAGCTGGGCATGGTGGTGCGTGCCTGTAATCCCAGCTACTCAGGAGGCTGAGGCGGGAGAATTGCCTGAACCCAGGAGGTTGCGGTGAGCCGAGATCACGCCATTGCACTCCAGCCTGGGTAACAAGAGTGAAACTCCGTTTCAAAAAAAAAAAAAGAGATAACAGTCAAATAAATAAAATCAGAGATGGAAAAGGTGGCATTACAACTGATGCCACAGAAATTTAAAGGATCATTAGTGGCCACTGTGAGCAACTATATGCCAATAAATTGGAAAATCCAGAAGAAATGGACAAATTCCTAAACAATTACAACCTGCCAAGATTGAACCATGAATAAATCCAAAATCTAAACCAACCAATAACAAGTAATGATATCAAAGTCATAATAAAAATCTCCCAGTAAAAAATAAATAAATAAATAAAAATAAAAATAAAAAAGTCTCCCAGTAAAGAAAAGCCCAGGACCCAATGGCTTCCCTACTGAGTTCCACCAAACATTAAAAAAAAAAAAAAAAATCTAATACCAATTCTACTCAAACTATTCTGAAAAAATAGAGGAGAAGGGAACACTCCTTTTTTTGGAACATTCTTCCAAACTCATTCTGTGAGGCCATTATTCCTCTGATACTGAAACCAGACAGAGACACATCACAATAAAGAAAACTACTGGCCAATATTTCTGATGAATATTGGTCTACACAAATCAATGTGGTGCATCGTATTAACAGAATGAAGAATAAAAACTATTTGACCATTTCAATTGATGCTGAAAAAGCATTTGATAAAATTCAACATCCCTTCATGATAAAAACCCTAAAAAATACTGAGCAGAGATGAAATATACCTCAACATAATAAAAGTCATATATGACAGACCCACAGCTAGTATCATACTGAATGGGAAAAGCCAAAAGCCTTTCCTCTAAGATCTGGAACACAGCAAGTATGCCCACTTTCACCACTGTTATTCAACATAGTACTGGAAGTCCCAACTAGAGCAATTAGTCAAGAGAAAGAAAGGTCACCCAATAGAGGAAGAAGTTAAATTATCCGTGTTTGCAGGTGATATGATCTTATATTTGGAAAAACATAAAGACTGCATGAAAAAAATGATTAGAACTGATAAATTCAGTAAAGCTGCAGGATACAAAACAAACATAAAAACCAGTAGCATTTCAATACGCCAACAGTGAACAATCTGAAAAATAAATTTATAAAAGTAATCCCATTTACAGTAGCCACAAATAAAATTAAATACCTAGGAATTAACCAAAGTGAAAGATCTCTATAATGAAAACTATAAAACACCGATTTTTTTTTTTTTGAGACGGAGTTTCACTCTTGTTACCCAGGCTGGAGTGCAATGGCACGATCTCGGCTCACCACAACCTCTGACTCCTGGGTTCAGGCAATTCTCCTGCCTCAGTAGCTGGGATTACAGGCACACACCACCATGCCCAGCTGATTTTTTGTATTTTTGGTAGAGACGGGGTTTCACCACGTTGACCAGGATTGTCTCGATCTCTTGACCTCGTGATCCACCCGCCTCGGCCTCCCAAAGTGCTGGGATTACAGGCTTGAGCCACCGCACCCGGCCCTAAAACACTGATTTAAAAAAATTGAGGAGGACCCCAAAAAATGAAAAGATATTCCATGTTCATGGATTGGAAGAATCAATATTGTTAAAATATCCATACTACCCAAAGCAATCTACAGATTCAATGCAAACCCTATCAAAATACCAGTGACATTCTTCACAAAAATAGAAAAAAAAATTCTAAAATTTACATGGAACCACAAAAGACCCAGAATAGCCAAAGCTATCCTAAGCAAAAAGAACAAAACTGAAAAAATCACATTATCTGACTTCAAATTATACTACACAGCTATGGTAACCAAAACAGCATGGTACTGCCATAAAAACAAACACATAGACCAATGGAACAGAATACAGAACCCAGAAACAAATCCACACACCTACAGTGAACTCATTTTTGACAAAGATGCCAAGAACATACACTGGGGAAAGACAGTCTTCAATAAATGGTGCTAGGAAAACTGAATATTCATATTCAGAAGAATGAAATAAGACCCCTATCTCCCTCCAATCTAAGACCTCAAACTATTAAACTTTTACAAGAAAACATCAGGAAAACCCCAGGACATTGGTCTAGCAAAAATTTCTTGAGTAACACCCCATAAGCAGCACAGGCAATCAAAGCAAAAATGGACAGATGGGATCGTGTTAAGTTAAAAACTTCTGCACAGCAAAGGAAACAATCAACAAAATGAAGAGGCAATGCACAAATGGGAGAAAATATTGGCTAACTACCTATCTGACAAAAGATTAATAACCAGAATATATAAGGAGCTCAACTGTATAGAAAAAAATATAATAATCCAATTAAAACATGGGTAAATTACTTAAATAGACATTTCTCAAAAGAAGACATACAAATGGCAAACAGGCAAAGGAAAAGGTACTCAATATCGTTGATCATCAGAGAAATGCAAATCAAAACTACAATGAGATATCATCTCACTGCAGTTAAAATGGCTTATATCCAAAAGACAGACTATAACAAATGCTGGCAAGAATGTGGAGAAAAGAGAACCCTCATACACTGTGTGGGAATGTAACTCAGCACAATCCTTTGGAAAACACTTTGGAGGTTCCTCAAAAAACTAAAATTGAGCTACTATATGATCCAGCAATCCCACACCTGGGTATATACCCAAAAGAAAGGAAATTACTATATCAAAGAGATACCTGCATTCTCATATTTGTTGCACTGTTCACAAGAGTCAAAATTTGAAAGCAGGGCCGGGCGCGGTGGTTCAAGCCTGTAATCCCAGCACTTTGGGAGGCCGAGGCGGGTGGATCACGAGGTCAAGAGATCGAGACCATCCTGGTCAACATGGTGAAGACCCGTCTCTACTAAAAATACAAAAAATTAGCTGGGCATGGTGACGCGTGCCTGTAATCCCAGCTACTCAGGAGGCTGAGGCAGGAGAATTGCCTGAACCCAGGAGGCGGAGGTTGCGGTGAGCCGAGATCGCGCCATTGCACTCCAGCCTGGGTAACAAGAGCGAAACTCCGTCTCAAAAAAAAAAAAAAAAAAAAAATTTGAAAGCAACCTAAATGTCCATCAAAATGTCCATCAGCAGATAATGGATAAAGAAAATGGGCTACTTACACATAATGGAGTACTACTATTCAGTCATTAAAAAGAATGAGATGCTGTTACTTGCTAAGTAAAATAAGTCAGGCACAGAAAGACAAATATCACATGTTGTCACTTATTTGAGGGATCCAAAAATCAAAACAGTTGAACTCACTGAGATAGTTGAAGAATGATTCTCAGACGCTAGAAAGGGTAGTGGGGAGGGAGTTGGAGGAAACTGGAGATGGTTAATGAGTACCCCCCCCAAAAAAATAGAAAGAACAAATAAAATGTAGTATTTGATGCACAATAGGGTGACTATAGTCAATAATAATTTAATTATACATTTTTTTTTTATACAGAATCTCACTCTGTTGCCCAGGCTGGGGTGCAGTCGCACAATCTCAGCTCATTGCAACATCTGCCTCCTGAGTTTAAGTGATTCTCCTGCCTCAGCCTCCCGAGTAGCTGGGATTACAGGCATGTGCCACAACAGCCAGCTAAGTTTTGTATTTTTAGGAGAGATGAGGTTTCACCATGTTGGGCAGGCTGGTCTCGAACTCCTGACCTCAAGTGATCCACCCACCTCAGCCTCCCAAAGTGCTAGTATTACAGGCATGAGCCACCACACCTGGCCTAATTATATATTTTTAAATAACCAAAAGAGTACAACTGGATTGTTTGTAATACAAAGAATAAATGTTTGAGGGATGGAAACCCCAGTTTACATAATATGCTTACTACACATTACATGCCTGTATCAAAACATCTCATGTGCCCCATAAACATATACAACTACTGTATAACCACAAAAATTAAGATAGATTTTTTTAAAAGCTTGAGTGGAGAAAAGAGGTATTTTTTTTTAATAAAAAAACTTCCTGTTTTCCCCCTTAGAACTCATAATGAGTATGACATGGCAGTCAAGAGCAAAAAAACAAAAAATCCCTGTGCCTCAGTGTCTGAAACTGGGAAAGTTAAAAATCAAGAGAGATCTATACATGGCTTTGCTTTGATGTGCTCCTTGGTGACCCACAGTGAGGCACGGCTGTGCGTTTCCATTGTTAGAGTAAATGTGACCTTTCTTACAGAACGGGACTGTGGTTTTGATCAATTGAAAGGACCCCGTGGGCAGCCAGGGATCAGCATAAAGGGTGAAAGGTGAGCAATAAATATGCCAGTGCATAAACACAATTAGGTTTATAAAAAAGGCACTGAAGCAAAATGAAACATCAGGGGTTTACAAAAGCAACGGACATGTTCTGTGCTTTAGAGATGGATTGATGGCTAATTAACTGTCCACAACCATTCTAACACCTATACATAGGAAAACATGAGCTGAGACTAAGAGTGATTGATTTTAGTGGGAAAGTCCTGTATTATGAAACGAGAGAGAAAGGGAGGACACTGTAAGGCACTTATTGGACGTTTTGAGTCTACATAGCTTATCTCTTTTTCTTTTCCTTTTTCGATTTTTCTTTTTTAGTTTGTACAATTTAGATGCGGAATCTAGATTTTGCCAGAGACTGGGTTTTGTTGTTGCTGCTATTGTTCTTATTGTTGTATGTGCTGTTTAAAAGTATCCTGTAGTAAGGCAATAGCTATACCTGTCACGAAAGAGTAGCTGGAGCACAAGATTTACCAGAACCTTTTGAAGTTACTGGCATTGGAATCCAAAGAAAGACACTAGTAGTCAACTTGGATCATATAAAGATAATCAAACTATCATTAGAAGAAAGAGGAGCTTTTGCCTTTAACAGTAATTAATTTTTCCATATTTAGAGTTAAGGATTTCAGGAGCTGAGAAAGTGCCCAGAACAGGAACAGGCACCATCACATCTTGAAAACATAAATACTTTCTTTTTAATTTATTCTGTGTGTCCTGAAATGAAATCGTTTCTATCAACAGCTCCATGGGCATCCACTCTCCTAGATTTGAAACAGTCAAACCAGGAGTGTGTACGCCACTGATGGATATCAGTCTAATAGCAAACATCTACATTCAAAATAAATCCTAAGCACAAATATCAACAGGGGGTTCATCCATCACCTCTGTGGCTCTATTCTCCCCTCACCCCACAAAGATCAGTTTCTCTAATGGCAGTTACCCACTTCATCCCATTAGAGGAGCTTCTAAGAGGAGTAAGTGGGAATACACCGGGAAAAGGTGCTGAAGTCTGAAAAGAGTGAACACATAGCAAAAGATGATAGAGGGGTCTGCAAAAAGGCAAAATGGGTTGGATGACAAAGTTTAAGTTGGCAGCAAAGATTTAAGATTAAAGATAATCAAACAGCTTGCTTTTTTTGAAAGCAAAAAGAACCCTAGATTCTGTCAGTTAGCTGATACCAAGCTCTAGAAAAAATGACTGACTTAAACAAAACATTGGTTAATACTTAGAAAAACTGGTGATAATTCAGAGCAAGTTTCACAAACTTTTTTTTACAGACTTTTTTTTTGTCTGTTAGGCTCTCTTTATTGGTAGATCAGGGATAGGTCAGTGATATAAACTAGGGATTTCAGAAAGCCATGTGACAAGGTCTTTTATGATAGCCTTGCAGGCAAAATGGAGACAACTAGGCAAGGTGATAATACAGATAAGACTGGCAACATCATGAGGACAGAAAATGTGGCTGACTTGTTCACTGCCATATCTCCTCTATGCTGCACAGAGCACGACATGGGCTCAAAAAATGGGTCCTGATTTGGTCTAGTTAGGTGCATTCACCAATGACTGAGGAGTAATATACAAAGCACATTGTTTTCTGGATCCATGTAAACAGACTTGGTTTTATTTGCTTCCATATCTCTACGGCATAGAGTAGGCACTTAATAAAATCTGATGAATAGGCTGGGGTTAGTGGTTCATGCCTGTAATCCCAGCATTTTGGGAGGCCAAGGTGGGCAGATCACTTGAGGCCAAAAGTTCAAGACCAGCCTGGCCAACATGGTGAAACCTCATCTCTACTAAAAATAATAATAATAATAATAATAATAATTAGCCAAGAGTCATGGCATATGCCTGTAATTCCAACTACTCCAGAGGCTGAGGCATGAGAATCACTTGAACCTGGTAGGCAGAGGTTGCAGTAGGCCAAGATTGCACCACTGCACTCCAGCCAGGGAACACAGTGAGTGATGCTCTGTCTCAAAATTAATTAATTAATTAATTAATTAAATTTAATGTGATGAATAAATAAACCTATAGATCTTTTATAATATTCATATAAGATTATTTTCTTAGTCTTAATAAACATTTTAATTGATGGCTTGATTGAAGCTATATTTTTAAAAAAGGAGCTTGTAGGCCAGGCATTGTGGCTCACACCTGTAATCCCAGCACTTTGGGAGGCCAAGGCAGGTAGATCACGAGGTCAGGAGTTTGAGAACAGCCTGGCCAACATGGTGAAACTCCGTCTTTACTAAAAATACAAAAATTAGCCAGGTGTGGTGGCAAACGCCTGCAGTCCCAGCTACTTTGGAGGCTGAGGCAGGAGAATCGCTTGAACCTGGGAGGCAGAGGTTGCAGTGAGCCGAGATTATGCCACTGCACACCAGCCTGGGCAACAGAGCAAGATTTCATCTCAAAAAAAAAAAAGGAGTTTGCCAGTTATTGCAATTGTACACATATTGATACAATGCGTTTATGGATAAAAATACAATGGATAAAAAGGACCTAGGTCAATACCAATATGACAAAATTTAATATCACTAAATGTATATTCAAAAATGCACAATCAGGCCGGGCAATGGTGGCTCACGCCTATAATCCCAGCACTTTGGGACGCCGAGTCGGGTAGATCACGAGGTCAAGAGATCGAGACCATCCTGGTCAACATGGTGAAGCTCCATCTCTACAAAAAATACAAAAATTAGCTGAGCATGGTGGCGCACGCCTGTAGTGCCAGCTACTCAGGAGGCTGAGGCAGGAGAGTTGCTTGAACCCAGGAAGCGGAGGCTGCAGTGAGCCAAGATCATGCCATTGCACTCCAGCTTGGGTAACAAGAGTAAAACTCTGTCTAA